>NC_091449.1:51967938-52255438 GCF_964237555.1 Oryctolagus cuniculus
TAATGACTTGGACCCCAGACACCACGAAGGGTCAAGCGGGAACACGGTCTTACGCGGCCAAGGGGTTCGTGCGTTTTGTGTTGCCCGTTCTTTTTGGAGAATGTGTATCTCACTGGTCATTGATCAGAGAGGGTGTCACTAAGTGAAAGCCACACTCTGCCTTAGAGAGACCAGATGACGCCTCCTGGATGAGGTGGGCCGTCGGACCTGTAGTGTCGCTCCTGAATTCTCATTTTTGTTCCTCCTCTTTCCTTGAAGGAGTCTTCCCCTGGAGCCAGCACGGAAGTGCTCACGTTTCCCGACTCCCACCATGGTCTCAGAAGACAGAAGAGGGACTGGGTTATTCCTCCCATCAGTTGCCCAGAAAATGAAAAAGGCCCATTTCCTAAAAACCTGGTCCAGGTAAGGAGGGCAGTTCTCTATTTGGGAGAAATCGAGCAGAGCAGCACCGGGGAGAGAAGGGGAGGAGACCTGACCGGGGGAGGGGTGTCGTTGCTCAGCGGCCCTGTTTGCTTTTGGCTCCTGCCTTCAGATCAAGTCCAACAGGGACAAGGAGACCCAGGTCTTCTACAGCATCACCGGCCAGGGAGCCGACACGCCGCCTGTTGGTGTCTTCATCATCGAGAGGGAGACGGGATGGCTGAAGGTGACGGAGCCTCTGGACCGAGAACACATCGCCAAGTACACGGTGAGTGCCTCCGAGGAGCTTGGTTGACAGTGGGTTGGCTTCCGTCCAGAATCTAGGTCAACCCAGATCAGATCCCCGACATGGGAGGGGCTCGATCTGTTGCCAAGGAGACGAGACAGGGGCACCCAGGACAATTTGAAGTTGTGAATTGTTTTCCTTTTAGGAGAAAGGGGGGGACAGTGCTCTCGTACCATGCGTGAGTTTAGACCCAGGATATCAACCTGCTCTTGGCTTAAAGGAGCAGTGGTGACACTGGGGGAAGAACCAGTTCCTGGACTTGGTAGCAGGCAGTGTGGGTTTGGGGCGGCTGGAGGGAACGTGTTGGTGCACGTGCAGAGGGGTCTGGGGCAACTCCAGACTGGATGGCTTTATCCCTTCTGGGCCTGATGCCCTGGTCCTCGGGGTGGGAAGCAGAAGGGGGTCAGGATCTCACTGAAGCAGCAGCCCAGGTCTCAGAGTAGAAGTCGCAGAGGCCGGAGGATCCCACACTGCCCTGGCCAGGCCCATCCTCTGCCTCTTCATCCTCGCCGGGGCCCGAGTAACCTTCCACTGGCTCCTGCAGCTCTTCTCTCACGCCGTGTCGTCTAACGGGAACGCCATTGAGGACCCGATGGAGATCGTGATCACGGTGACGGACCAGAACGACAACAGGCCTGAGTTCACCCAGGAGGTCTTCAAGGGCTCGGTCATGGAAGGCGCGCTACCAGGTCTGTCCAGGACGAGCGGCTGGTTGCCTGGAGCCGGGGTCAGGCCCCTGACGCGGACCCTTGCTGTGGACAGAACTTGTTTGGGAGCCAGTGTGTGTGTGTGTGTGTGTGTGTGTGTGTGTGCACATGCAACACAACCTAGCCTCAGGAATGTGCGACTGATGGAGCAGTGACAGCCACCTCCCCCCCTGCCTAACACAGCAGTGCTTGTGTATTGCTCTTTGTTCTTCTAAGGTTTATTATTTGAAAGTCAGAGTTAGCCATCAGTTTTCCGTCTGCTGGTCCACTCCCCAGACAGCCACAACCATCAGGGCTTAGCCAGGCAGGAGCCAGGAGCTTCATCCAGGTCTCCATGTGGGTGGCAGGGGCCCAAGCGCTTGGGCCATCTTCTGCAGCTTTTCCCAGCCCATTAGCAGGGCACTGGATCGGAAGTGGAACAGCTGGGACTCAAACCAGGACCCATATGGGATGCCAGCATCGCAGGTGGAGCCTTACCTGCTTTGCCATAGCCACATGTGCTGCTCACACAACATGCTGAGCCATGTTAAGCGATGACAGAGTGTCTCCCAGGTGGCTGAACCGGTTTACATTCCCACCAGTAATATAGATCCTGGGCTTACTGGACATTTTGGCGTTTGCCTACCTGTCGTGTGATTATGTCTTAGTGCAGTTTAAAAGGGCATCTCAGTGATTACCAGTGAGCTACACAACTTTGCTAGCCACTTGTGTTTCTTTTTCAGGACTGTGTGTGTGTGTGTGTGTGTGTGTTTCTGTTGGGCTGGTTGTGTTCCCTAGTGATCCTTTTCCTAACTGTGTAGTTGTTTAAAAAAATTTTACTTATTGAGGGATAGAGAAAGAGCACTCCCATCTGCTGATTTACTCCCCAAATACCCACAACATCTGGAGCTGGCCAGGCTGAAACCAGGGGCCAGGAACTCCAGGTCTCCCATATGGGTTGCAGGGACCCAAGTACTTGGGCTATCACCTGCTGCCTCCCAAGGTGCAGTAGCAGGAGGTGGAGTCGGGAGCAGAGCCAGGACTTGAAGCTAGGCAACTCCAGTGCCTACTCAGTGCCTTAGCCACTGGGCCAATTGCCTGCCCCCTTGTTGATTTTTTTTTTTTTAAAGATTTTATTTATTTGAAAGGCAGAGTTAGAGAGGTGGAGAGAAAGAGAGAGAGGTCTTGTATCTGCTGGTTCACTCCCCAAATGGCCACAACGTCAAGAGCTGGACCAACCTGAAGCCAGGAGCTTCTTCCAGGTCTCCCATGTGGGTGCAGGGGCCCAAGGACCTGAGCCATCTTCCACTGTTTTCCAGGCGCATTAGCAAGGACCTGGATCAGAAGTGGAGAAGCTAGGACTTGAACTGGCTCCCATATGGGATGCTGGCACTGCAGGCTGGGGCTTTAACCCTCTACGCCACAGTTGCTGGGCCCAAACCCTACCCTGTTGATTTTTAAGCATTATTTAGATGTTCTAGATACTAGACTAGACACTAGTCTCTTGTCAGTCACACGTGTTAATGAGTATTTTCTTCCACCTTGAAGGCAATGATCTCAAATTACCATGCACTCCAATAAAGCTGCAACAACAAGCCAAGTGAGGAAAGTTCTGGAATGTTCTTTCTGTCTGTCTGTCTGTCTTTCTTGGCAGAGGAAAACAGGAGAGATTGATTGATTGTTCATCTTCTGGCCCACTGCCCAGATGGTTGCAATGGCCATGGCTAGACCAGGCTTAAGCCAGGAGCCTGGAAACTCCATCCAAATCTCCCACCTGGGTGCAGGAACCAAGCACTCAGGTCATCTTCCGCCGCCTTCCCTGGCACATTAGCAGGGAGCTGGATCAGAATTAGAACAGCCGGGGCTCAAACTGGTGCTTGTACATAATGCCAGCATTGCAGATAACAGCTTAAGGCATCACACTACAATGCCAGTGCCTGGATTTTTCTTATCTTTGATGCCATTCACTCAGTAAAGCCACATCACAAAGTGTTGTAGAGATATTTAGTCCTCAGATTCACCTCTGCGTGCTGCCCGAAATGTGTGTTGGAAAAGTTGGGTCCTCGTTTGGCTGGATGCTTTCTTCCTCCCCTTGCGCTTTAGTGAGAACGTCAGAGAATTGGCATCAGCTGCTGGTGGGGGAGCCTGGCTGTCGCAGGCATCCGGGGAGTTAACTGGTGGGAAGGAGCTCGCTCCGTCCGTCTCTAACTCAACGGATAAAGTAAAAGTTCAGCACTCAGGGCCCAGGAGCTGGGACGTGACCGCATCGAAGCTGCCCTCTGTCCTGTGGGCACGAAGTCGGCCCCAGGGCGGCCGTCAGGTTCCCAGCCTGATTGCGTCTTCTTCCCCGGGGCAAACAGGAACGTCCGTGATGCAGGTCACGGCTACGGACGCGGACGATGACGTGAACACCTACAATGCTGCCATCGCCTACGAAATCCTCAGCCAGGAGCCCGAGCTGCCGCACAAGAACATGTTCAGGATCAACCCGCAGACCGGAGTCATCAGTGTGGTCACCACCGGGCTGGACCGAGAGGTCAGGAGGACCCAGGGGACATGGAAGCGGCTGTGTGGTTGGCTAAATCCCGTGGCAGTGCGAGGCCACTTGTCCCAGAGCGGCGGCCGCTGCCCCCGTCCTAACCCGAGTGTGCTTGGTCTCCGCAGACGTACCCCGAGTACACCCTGGTCGTTCAGGCTGCTGACCTCCAAGGCGAGGGCTTGAGCACCACGGCGGAAGCGGTGATCACGGTCACTGACATCAACGACAACCCTCCCGTCTTCAACCCCACCACGGTAATCTCCCAGCGGTGCTGCTGCCCTCTGTTTGGGAGCCGAGCTTCCCCACTGCTCTGGGGAGGTCCTGCGTGCGCTCCCCAGCCCGGGCGATGCCGACTTAGAACCTGGAGGCCAACGCTCCGGCCTGGCCGTTGTGCTCGGGCATCTTTTTTCCCATCTCTGGCCCCGAGGCCCCTTGGTGGAGGACCGCGAAGATGCAGACAGCGCCCCTCAAAACCATGTCCTTGCCTCGCGTGTCCTTGTTGCGGATCTTACAGGGGTTCATTTACTCGCTGGGCAAATGTTTCCTGCTTGCAGCTGCACACTGTGGCGTGCGCTGGAGGCATCCTCACAGACAAAGCACACACAGGTTCTGTTCTACAGCTCAGCGTCTAGCCGGGGAGATACTGAGTAGTTTGCACGCCTTACTGAATACCAAGTATAATAAATGCATTCTGGAAGAAGGCACCGAGGGCCGAATGGAAGAACTTACTGTATTAGTTAGGAGTTGAGTTATTGGCTGGCTACATAGGCCTGATTATGTAAACAAATAGGGTTGACTCTTTTTTTTTCTCTAATGTGGCAAAAAGCCTGCAGGTAGATGGGGTACGCTTTGCTGAGGCCACTTGTCACCTTAGTGTGGTGACAGCAAAGACCCCAGGGAAGAAAGCCAAACAAGGCAGGTGTCCAGGAGCTCGTGGGTAGAGGGGAGAATGTTAGAATTTGTCCTTGGGCACAAAGGTGCCCTCACGACCAAACTCTGGAAGGAGATGACTGATGGAGGGTGCACGGGGGTGGAGCTGGACCGCAGTGTCCATGCGGGGCTTAGGTCACTGCCCCAGCTGGGTTGGCAAGCTCTCGGGGACTTGGGGAGCCAGGGCCTTGGAGAGCTATGCACAGGGTAGCTGGCCTGGCCTGTTGTACCAGGCCTCCTGCAGGCTCCGTTAGCCCCCTGGGCCCCGGGCACCCTGGGCCTCTGCATACCGGGATGACCTGTTCCTCCCTTGGCTCTGCAGTACGTGGGCCAGGTGCCCGAGAACGAGGCCAACTACCTGGTTGCCACGCTCAAAGTGACCGACAAAGATGAGCCTAACACCCCGGCCTGGGAGGCTGTGTACACCGTATTGAACGATCCTGAGGGCCAGTTCATTGTCACCACGGACCCGGCCACCAATGACGGCATCCTGAAGACAGCCAAGGTTTGTGCAGTGCCGGGAGGGGACGTCCCCCAGCTGTTCCCACCAACCCCCACCCCCCGGTCTTCTCTGGTGTCGGTCAGCGTTTGCTGAACCAGGACCTGGTGCGATGGCGTAGGGGTCGTAGTGACCTGCAGGCCAAGCGGAAGAGGATGTCCTGTCTGCTTTCCTGTGCTCCTTCCCAGACCACACTCCACCTCCTTTTGCAAACGGCAGGAAGCAGGGTTCCGGAGGCAGAGACAGACACAGAGCCCTCTCATCCACTGAGTCACTCCTCAAATGCCCGAAACACTTGAGGCTGGAGCAGGCCAAATGCGGTAGCCTGGAACTCCATCCAGGTCTCCGGCGTGGATGGCGGGGAGCCAAGTGCTTGGGGGTCACCTCCTGCCTCCACAGCGCACGTTAGCAGGAAGCTGAGATGGAATCCAGGCGCTCCATGTGGGATGCCAGAATTCCGGTTGCATCCTAACTGCTGAGCAGATACAGCCGTCCTCGAGAAGCGTCTTAGAGATGTGAAAACCGAGACGTTTTTGCTGAAGGTAGTCATGGAGGTCATGGGCGCCTGGCCCAAGCCCAGAGCTTCAATTTCCGTTTGAGCGAGCAAGCAGCCAGGTGTGAGAACTGCTGGTATGGACTAAGTAACAGCCATTGCTCTAATCTTTTTCTTGATATACAATTTTTTAAAGCTGCTGCTGCTGCTTTTTTTTTTCAAAGATTATTTGTTTGGAAGGCAGAGTTAGAGAGAGAGAGAGAGGGAGAGAGAGGAGAGAGAGAGAGAGAGAGAGAGAGATCGATCGATCGATCGATCTTCCCTCTGCTGGTTCTGCTTCATTCTCCAAACGGCTGCAATGGCTGAGGCTGGGTCAGGTCAAAGTCAGGAGCCCGGAACTCATCAGTGCAGGGGCCCAGGCCCTCGGGCATCTCCGCTGCCTTCCCCGCACCCCGGCAGGGAGCTGGACCTGAAGCCCGGCCTTGTTCCGTCCTCAGGGCTTGGACTTCGAGGCGAAGCAGCAGTACATTCTCCACGTGACCGTGCAGAACGCCGTCCCCTTCGAGGTGGCCCTCCCCACCTCCACGGCCACCGTGACTGTGGACGTGGTGGACAGGAACGAAGCCCCCATCTTTGTGCCTCCCGAGAAGAGGGTGGAGGTGCCCGAGGACTTCGGCGTGGGGCTAGAAATCACATCCTACACCGCCCGGGACCCGGACACATTCATGCAGCAGAAGATAACGTAAGTGTGCTTCCCCAGCTGCCAGGCAACAGCTGGTGTTTTATGTACACATGCAGACATACGTGTTATTTTATAACCTTACCCATGTAATTGTATGTGATGTTTCATGGCTACTTATCAGTAAGACCTTTCTCGTGTTTAGTTTACTTTTTAAAAAAGTTTTATTCATTTATTTGAAAGGTAGAGTGAAAGAGACAGGAAGAAAGAGAATCTTACAACCACTAGTTCTCCCCAAATGCCCACAACAGCCAGGACGGAGCCAGGCTGCAGCCAGAGCCTTGAGCGCCATCTGGGTCTCCCATGTGGGTGACACGAACCCAAGCACTTGGGCCATCTCCTGCTGCCTCCCAGGTACAGTCCCGAGGAGGGACTGTAGCCCAGGCACTGCAGAGTGGAATGTGGGTGTCCTAAGTGGTATCTTAACTCCTGGGCCAAACTCCTGCCCCAACCCCAGGTCCTGTAGTGTTTGTGGAGCCCCTTGGGCCTGGAACAAAGATGACTTCCTGGGGCTGGCCTTGAGGTATAGTGGATAAAGCTGCCACCTGCAATGCTCTACCCACTGCGGTGCCAGCACCGGTTCGCATCCTGGCTGCTCCACTTCCAATGAGCTCCCTGATAATGTGCCTGGGAAAGCTGCAGAAGATGGCCCCTGCACCCACGTGGGAGATCAAGATGAAGTTCTGTACTCCTGGCTTCCGCCTGGCCCAGCCCCTGCCATTGCAGCCATTTGGGGAATGAACCAGGCAATGGGAGACCAGGCTGTCTCTGTCTGTCTCTCTTTATGTCTGTCAGTCTGCCTTTCAAGATCTTTTGACAAAAATGGTATTGTTGAAAAAGAAAAGGCAGGCTGAGGAATGGTTCAGAATTCATGGGCAGCAGAGAGATAGGCCCACTGAGTGCCAGGCATGACCCTGAACCAGGAAGGGTGCCGGCTAAACATCGCCCTCTTGAGAAAACTGACCATTTGAATATGTGTCATTTATTTAACGATAGTATCTATCAAAGTTTTAGTTCCTGAAATTAAAAGTTGTTGTGCAAGCAAATGGCTTTGTTCTTGGGAGATAAGACGTAGATGAAAGCGTCAGAGTACAGGAATGTGATGTCTGCACCTGAATCTCTGGTGCTGGGCAGGATGAGAAATGGTGTGTGTCAACGTGTGCGTCAGCCGAGGCTGTGTGTGTGTGTGTGTGCCGGGGGGAAGGGCAGGTGCAGGCGCCGGCGCCCGGCCCAGACCCGGCCAGTGACGGCTCTGCGGGGCTGAGCGGAGTGGCTCAGTGCTGGGGCAGGCGCCTTGGCCTTTTGCAGCCGTGCCCACGCTCAGCCCGAGCTCGCGCCTTTTCAGGTATCGGATTTGGAGGGATGCCGCCAACTGGCTGGAGATTAACCCAGAGACGGGTGCCATCTCCACGCGGGCGGAGCTGGACCGGGAGGACACAGACTATGTCAAGAACAGCACGTACACGGCGCTCATCATCGCCACGGACAACGGTGCGTCTGGAAGCATGTGCTCACTGCTCGCCGTGTGTCCCTGAGCCGCATCCGGCTCGTGTGACAGTCAGATAATCTGGGTCCCGCAGAGGCCCCTCATCACCAAGGGAGCCAGATTGATAGCTCAGGTCCAACCCTTAAAACCCGCGAGAATGGGGCTGACTGCTTGATTTTTAAACCCCTGACTTCTTTAAGTTAATTTTACTTCCTTATTTTTCTCAGCTTTATATCCATAGCTCTTTTTTTTTAATATGAAAGGGGGAATAAAGATTTATTTATTTATTTATTTATTTACTTATTTATTTGAAAGGCAGAGTTACAGAGGGAGAGACAAAGAAGTAGAGCAGCCAGGACTTGAACCAGTGGCCGTTTGGGATGCTGACATTGCAGCTGGCAGTTTAACTTGCTGTACCATAGTGCCAGCCCCAAACATGCCTTTTAATGGAAGGTCTAAGAGGAGAAGGAAGTTTCTTTAGAAAATCTATTAGTGTATTTAAATAAAAATTTTTAAAATTCATTTTACATGATAAATGCTCATTTGTCACAGGAATATTCACAGGACCAGTGTTGTGGTATGGCAGATTAAACCTCCTCTTGCAACATTCGAGTTCCACATCAGAGTGCAGGTTCAAATCCTGCCAGTTCCAATTCTGATATAGCATCCTGTTACTTCCCCTGGGAGGGCATTGGAAGATAGCTAAAGTGCTTGCCCTGAGGCCATTGGAGAGTATGCCAGCAGATGGAAAATCTCTCTCTGTGTCTGTCCTTTCTCTCTCTCTTGCTCTTTCAAATAAATAAAAGTTTTTTTAAAAAAAGTTACGTGCAGAGACATCCTTGGTGTGGGCGTAACTTGAGCAATGTCAGCATGGGAGGCAGCGTGTCAGCCACCTGCTCAGCTTCGAGTGAGTGGCTGGGGTGGGCAGGACAGAGCCCCATGGCTAGGGCAGGGCCTGGTGAGGCGCCGGCCGAGACCGGGCCTCGTGGGAGGCAGCGAGGGCGCTCGTGCGTTCCTGAGCCGTGACATTTCCTGTCTGTTTTCCCTCAGGTTCCCCACTTGCCACCGGCACTGGAACCCTTCTCCTGATCCTGTCTGACGTGAATGACAACGCGCCGGTGCCTGACCCGCGCAGGATGGACTTCTGCCAGAGGGACCCACAACCTCAGCTCATAAACATCATCGATCCCGACCTTCCTCCCAATACCTCCCCCTTCACCGCAGAGCTCACGCACGGGGCCAGCGTCAACTGGACCATTGAGTACAGTGACCCACGTAGGTGCTGAGCGGTCTCCCGCACACCCGGCTCTGGTGGCCTTCTTCCTCCCCCCACCCCCCGCCTCCTCCGACCCGGCTTCTTCCGAGTGTCCCTTCTCACCCCCTGTCCCTTCTGCATTTGGGGCATCGCACCAGGGGCCCTTCTCTTTCCTGGTATCCAACTTGGAGACGCGCTGCCCCATAATCGGAAAGCCCGGCAGGTCTCCCTCCCTGTGCTCAGCATTGGAAGCCCTTTATTCTAGAATGAGCTCCTCTCCCCCCGCCCCCGCCTGCCCCATCGCTGATTGGGTCACCTTCCCCAGGTCAAGAGTCTATCATTTTGAAGCCAAAGAAGACTTTAGAGCTGGGCGACTACAAAATTAACCTGAAGCTCGCAGACAACCAGAACAAAGACCAGGTGACCACCCTGGATGTGCTCGTGTGTGACTGCGAGGGCGCCGTCAACAACTGCATGCGGGCCACGTACGTGGAAGCGGGCCTGCAGGTCCCCGCCATTCTGGGCATTCTCGGAGGAATCCTGGCTCTGCTCAGTAAGTGCGGCTGTGGGCCTCTCGGCCTCGACTTCCTGTGCGGGGCGGTTCCCTGGGCTCCAGGTTAACATGATCAAGGCAGGAGACTTTCCAGAACAGTGGCTCAAAGAGAATAGAATTCTGTCTCTTAGCCAGCATTTCAGAGGCGACTGCTCAGCCTGCGAGGCGGCCCTATCTGTGGAGTGAGCAGGGCACCCAGGTTCCTTCTGTTTGGTTTGTTCCCTGCCTGAACTCGAGTGCATCCAAGGCGTGCATGCTCTGGTCCAGTGGATCTGGCCTGGGGCCTCAGAGTCTGATTTCTCACCAGCTTCCGGGTGGTGGCAGCATTGCAGGCCCTTGGACCACAGGCAGATGAGCAAGGCCTCAGTTCTGTGTGGGTGGGGCCTGTTTGCAGCCGGTGATGTCTTATACAGCCCCGTCCACAGTGGGGAGACAGCCCCTGGCACAGGTACGAGTGCCCCATGTTCCAGGTGACCAGTCGTGGGCCAGGGCAGTACATTGGCATCTTTCTGATTTCACAAACAGTGGGTAGGTTGGGTCCTGTCATCTGAAACCTCCCCCAGGGTGAGCATTGGGTGGCACAGGGAGTGAAGCTGCTGCTTGCCATATCAGAGCGCCGGTGAACTTCTCACTTCTGATCCTGCTTCCTGGTAAGGCACCAGCGGAGGCTCAGTTAGGAGGATGGCCTGATGCTTGGACCCCTGCCACCCACATGGAGTTCCTGGCTCTTGGCTTCAGCTTAGCCCAGCCCTGGTTGTTGTGGCTATGGTGGAGTGAACCAGTGGATGGAAGATCCCTTTCTCTTTCTTGTACTCTGCCTTTCAAATAAAAATGAACAACTGTTAAAAGATAAAACTGGGGGCCTGCGCTGTGGCGTAGTAGGCTAAGCGGCCTCCTGCAGCGCTGGCATCCCATATGGGCGCCAGTTCATGTCCCGGCTGCTCCTCTTCCGATCCAGCTCTCTGCGATGGCTGAGGAAAGCAGTAAAAGATGGGCCAAGTTTTTGGGCCCCTGTACCTGTGTGGGAAGAGGCTCCTGGCTCTTGCTTTTTTGGCTTCAACCTGGCCCAGCCTCAGCCATTGCAGCCATTTGGGGAGTGAACCAGTAAATGGAAGACCTCTCCTTCTCTCTATAACTCTACCTCTCTAATAAATTAATAAAATATATATGTATGTATACAAAATTAAGTATTCCAAAAATAGTCCCAAGACCAGGTGGAAATTACACAGATTTTAGGGCTTGCTTATATAATTTTTATCTAAGGAGAAGATTAAAAAACATTCTGTGGGTTGCCCGTGGTTGGGTAGCAATAATATCCACAAATCAGTCTCGTCTAGGCTGACCTAACAGCTCTGCTCCTAACTCTAACTCCTGGTCTCTCCATCCCTTCTACCCTCGGAGGACCTCTCCTCTCTCCCTGGGTCACACCGGGCTCGCTCCTGCCTCGGGGCCTTTGCTGTTTCCTGTGTGGGAAACAGTTGTCCCAGATGAGGGGCACTGACAGCGAGGGCCTTCTGAAAGTTCAGGGCCCCATTTGGATTCACGTCACAAGTGTCGTATGGCGTGTGGCACCTTCAGGCACGTGTACATCCTGTGGGTTGACATCCATGAGTGTTTCATTTATTTTCCAACATTTAAAAAAATTGCTTTTTTAATTTATTAGGAAGGCAGAGTGGCCGAGACATAGATAGAGAGATCTTGCCTGTGCTGGTAGCTGAGGCTGAGCCAGGCTGCATCCAGGAGCCGGGAATGCCACCATCCGGGGCTCCCCTGTGGATGGCAGGGTCCCCAGGTACTTGAGCCATCACCTGCTGCCCCCCAGGGCGCTCATGAGCAAGAAGCCAGATCGGAAGCCGAGTTGGGACCCAAACCCAGGCCCCTCCAGTATGCGATGTGGGCCCCCAAACAAGCATGTTACAGGCAGCTGCTGCCCGTGGCTGTGCGGGGTCAGCAGGCGCCCGCTCTCCAGCCGCCTTTCCCACGACGCTCATCACCCTTGTTCTCCCTCTCCCCGCCACAGTCCTGGTTCTGCTGCTGCTGCTGTTTGTCCGGAGGAGAGGGGTGGTCAAAGAGCCCTTACTGCCCCCAGAGGACGACACCCGGGACAACGTGTATTACTACGACGAGGAAGGAGGCGGAGAGGAGGACCAGGTGCGCTTTTCACGTTCGGTGGTGCTCCTGTGATTCGGAAGAAGTGCTGATTCCCAGGGGAGGGCATCTGAAATAGCTCTGTGCTGCCTCGTGTACTGCTTTCAAAAGCCTTGCCCGAGAAGACAGGCTCTGTCATCAGCCTTCATCATCATAGCTACCATGGCGACCGTTCACTGATCACTTGCTGTTCTGTACTGAGATGAGGGAGCCGAGGCCCAAGGTCACACAGCCAGGAGGAGGTGGCCCCGCTGTTCTGGCTCCACAGCCCACTGTTCTGAGGCGCATGTCCCTCGCTGTCGCCCCCCAGTGGTAGTTCAGGCACCAGCCAAAACCATAATCCACCAACTGCACATAGCCCTATGTCTGTGGCTACTGCTTTTTTGTCTCCTGATTACCTTTTTTTCCTTTTACCTTTTTCTCCAAAGGACTTTGACTTGAGCCAGCTGCACAGAGGCCTGGATGCTCGGCCCGAAGTCATTCGCAATGACGTGGCCCCGACCCTCATGAGTGTGCCCCAGTACCGTCCCCGACCTGCCAATCCTGACGAAATCGGGAACTTCATTGATGAGGTATGCAAGCCGAATCCAAAAGGCTCTTGGGATTTTTTCCCTTGCCCAATCTCCGAATCCTTTAACCTAAGAACTGCGTGAAAGAATTTAGTTGATCTAGAAAATGTGGTTTGGTTTCATTAATGGACCCCTGTGTATACCACTACCAGCTGGGGCGTGATGTTGAGTGTGTATTGCAGGTCTCCCTGAGAGCTGAGGAAATAGTATCCACACTGTAAGTGTCAGAAATTCATTCAGCTCCAAACAGGAGAAGCATAAGCAGATAGGAGTAGATTTATCTCCCATGAACTTCTGTTAGTAGGAAGGTGAGGACGCACCTCACCTTCCTACTCCATCATCTTAGCCTGTAGATGCTTGCTCTCATGCTTGTTGCCTCATGATCACAAAAGGGTTGCCATGCTTTCATGCATTTAGTTTGGGGAAAGATGAGAAGGAACTGGGAGTGGGGCTGAACAGAGTCCGGGAAGGGAATGTCGCCACCTACTGTCTCACTCAGGGACTGCAGTGACTTCCAGGGCTTGCCTGATGGTCCAGCGGCCCTCACGGCCGGTTTATGCTTGGCAGGGGCTTGTTTTGCTTTAGCTCGATGGGAGTTGCTGTCACTGTCACTTTGCAAGGCACAGCAGCGGGCCAGGGGACCCTTGGAGAAAAGGAACGGAAAGGCCCTGTGTAACCATCACTCTCTATCCAGGTCCTTTTCACCACTAACAATCAGTGGTAGAGCATGATATTTAGTTGTAGTATTTAGAGAAAAATTATAGGGATTAAGTTATTGCTATTTTGGCCAGCACCGCGGCTCACTAGGCTAATCCTCCACCTGCGGTGCCGGCACACCGGGTTCTAGTCCCAGTCGGGGCGCCAATTCTGTCCCAGTTGCCCCTTTTCCAGGCCAGCTCTCTGCTGCGGCCCGGGAGTGCAGTGGAGGATGGCCCAAGTCCTTGGGCCCTGCACCCGCATGGGAGACCAGGAGGAGGCACCTGACTCCTGGCTTCGGATCAGCGCAGCACACCGGCTGTAGCGGCCACTTGGGGGTGAACCAATGGAAGGGAGACCTTTCTGTCTCTCTCTCTGTCTAACTCTGCCTGTCAAAAAAAAAAAGTTATTGCTATTTTAAAAGTATAAATTATATGTTAAGGGAGGGCCGGCGCTGCGGCTCACTAGGCTAATCCTCCGCCTAGCGGCGCCGGCACACCCGGTTCTAGTCCCGGTTGGGGCGCCGGATTCTGTCCCGGTTGCCCCTCTTCCAGGCCAGCTCTCTGCTGTGGCCAGGGAGTGCAGTGGAGGATGGCCCAGGTGCTTGGGCCCTGCACCCCATGGGAGACCAGGAAAAGCACCTGGCTCCTGGCTCCTGCCATCGGATCAGCGCGGTGCGCCGGCCGCAGCGCGCTGGCCGCAGCGGCCATTGGAGGGTGAACCAACGGCAAAGGAAGACCTTTCTCTCTGTCTCTCTCTCTCACTGTCCACTCTGCCTGTCAAAAAATAAAAAATAAATAAATAAATAAATAAAAAATATGTTAAGGGAGGGTGGATTGCAAAGCCGAGGGCAGTCATTGTAACTCAGTGGCTTAAACTGCTTCTTGGGATACCCACGGCCCATCCTGGGCAGCAGCATCAGATTAGGACCCAAGCCCTTGGTCTCTGGCAGTCACATGGGAGACCCGGATGAAGCTCCTGGCTGCTGGCTTCAGCCTGGCCCAGCCCTGGCTGTCAAAGCCACTGGGCAGTGAACAGCGATGGAAGCTAGTTCTCCCTCTCCCTGTCCTCCTTCTGCCCTTCTCTCCCACTTTGCCTTTCAAACAAATAACACAAAAAAAAAACATGAAAAAGACTCAGTTGCAGCAACCCCAGGCACGGGGCTCCGCTCCTGACCGCCCTGTCCCGGAGTGACGGGGCGGGGCTCCGCTCCTGACCACCCTGTCCCGGAGTGACGGGGCGGGGCTCCGCCTCTGACCGCCCTGTCCCGGAGTGACGGGGCGGGGCTCCGCTATGTCATGGCTGGCCCTCCCGTGCGGGTTTGTCACATGCTGCGGGGAAAGCAAGAGAAAGCCTCTTGCCTCTTGTCCCTTCACTGAGAGGTGCTGTCCCTGGTCTTTCCCAGAACCTGAAGGCGGCCGACAGCGACCCCACAGCGCCCCCGTACGACTCCCTGCTGGTGTTCGACTACGAGGGCAGCGGCTCCGAGGCTGCCAGCCTCAGCTCCCTGAACTCCTCAGAGTCCGACCAAGACCAGGACTACGACTACCTGAACGAGTGGGGCAACCGCTTCAAGAAGCTGGCGGACATGTACGGGGGCGGCGAGGACGACTAGGGGCCCTGAGAAGGGCGGGGCCCCAGAGGCGGCTGCGGGCGAGGCGCAGGGGACGCCGCTGTGGTTTCTCGGCTCCCCTCCTCCTTCCAGCTGAGTTCCCGGGAAAGACCCCGATCAAGGGTGCAGTGAAAGGTAGTTAGGATTTCCCTCTGTCGCTGTCGTCTGTGTGTGGTAGAAAGGTTTTTGACTTACTCCTCCAGTTTTTCTGACACGTCATGATGTCCCAGAGGCCCCCAGATGTGAATGTTCCAAAAGGAACAAACTCCATCCACTCCCACGTGGCTGCGCCAGCAATTTGCAGATTTCCCTTAGGGGCCTTTGTCTGGACCTTCACAGGAAGGGGGGTCAGCTGCCCTGGCGGTCTGCTTCTCTCCCCATCCTGGCACCAGGGTCCCCTGTCCCGAACCCCCCCCCCCCCTGCTCCACCTGCTAGTGTCCCCGGCCATGCACAAGTGGCCCCGCCGTCTCAGGGCAGGAGGCGGGGTCTCGGGCAGGTCCCGCAGTTGGCTGGGTTCTGTATCCTCTAGTTCGTGGTTTCCTTTTTCTTCTCTGAGCCCTGATGTTCCTGGTTCTCCACAAGGGAGCCCGGGCCAGGAGAGGCCATGGATCCTCAGGTGACACTTAGTTTTCCATGTTTCATCACTGACATGAAAGAGTGATTGATAGTGAGTCCGAGAATGGTGCCTGCGTGCTGCCACCCAGGACAAGGGGATGGGAGGGCAGCCTCGCTGCTGCGGGCCCGCCCACCTCACAGCCACAGCAGGATGCAGGATGCACCCGGGCTCCCTATCCAGGGTCTGTGGGCCCTCATTCTTCCCGAAGCCCAGAATTCCCAAGTGCCTGCTTTTGATGGTGTCTGCAAAATATGCTGGCTGATCTGGACACGTTTGCCCAGTTCCAAGTGTGCACAGAAAACTAAGAATGTTGCAGCTTCCAGTTTATTTTCCTTAGGAGCAGGAATTAAACAGCGCCCTGAAGGGTGTTAAGGAGTTGGTGTTGTGGTGCAGTGGGTTGCGAGCCCAGCATCCCACGTGGGGACACTGGTTCCATCCGGGTTACTCGGCTTCTGACCCAGCTCCCTGCTACAGTGCCTGGGAAAGCAGTGAATGATGGCCCAGGTATGTGGGCGCCTGCACCTACGTGGGAGGCCCAGATGGAATTCCTGACTCCTGGTTTCAGCCTGGCCTAGACCTGGCTGTTGTAGCCATTTGGGGAGTGAACCATCGATCTTTCACTCTCTCCCTCGCTCGCTGTCGCTCTAACTTTCAGACCAATCAACCAATCAGTCTTTTAAAAAATGTTAAACAGATCTTGATTTGGATTTTTTTTTTTAATTCAAAATGCAAATCTCAACTTTTGACAACCACAGGAAGAGTTTCATTGAGATTGCTTTACTGCCTGTCAGCTGTTTTTGGAAGAAGAAGAAAATCATCTGTGCAGTCACTTGTTGGGGTTATCTTCACTTTCCTGCGGTTCCGACTGTGTCTAATGCAGTTCTGTATAGAGAAAGTCACTGTAGTTCCGAGTGCATTTGTGTGTGGGTGCTGATAATTTTGTATTTTCATTGGAGGTGAAAAAGGAAAGCAACTCAAGCCCGGAAAATTATTCTCAAAGATGCATTTTTATAAACTTTATTAAAGAATTTTGTTAAACCACTGTCACACGTGTTTTGTTTGGTTCCCGGGTCCACTGGCAACACGGGGAGAAGCGTCAGGCTAACTTCTGCTGGGGTACACTGGGGGCAGTGCATGCACAGGGTGAAGTTGATAGGGCGACCATCCATCCATGTGGCAAATGACAAAAACCACTGAAATTCCCATGTCGCTGGGAGACCACTGTGGGCTGAGCTGAGGGGCAGAAGCGAAGGGACTCTTGACCTAGTTAGCAAAGTTAGTGTAAGTCGTGGTCTTCCACAGTGGGGAAGACTGCAGCCCCCTCCCCAGGGGACGTGCAGTAAATTCTGGAATGCAATCAGGTCACTATTGGGGATGCTACTAAATATCCTGCAGCACACAGGACGCCCCCTGCTATAAAGAATCGTCAGTGATGTCACTGCTGAGAAACGCTGGTGTGGCCTGCAACTTTGCTGGAAGTGGCTAACATTGGGGTAGAACAGGAAATACTCATTTCACCATGCTGAGTCTATAAGGGTACTTTATTTAAAAAAAAATATATTTATTTGAAAGAGTGACGAAAAGGAGAGGCAGAGAGAGAGAGAGAGAGAGAGGTCTAACATCTGCTGGTTCACTCCCCAATTGGCCACAACGGCCAGAGCTGTGCCAATCCAAAGCCAGGAGCCAGGAGCTTCCTCCGGGTCTCCCATGTGGGTGCAGGGGCCCAAGGACTTGGGCTGTCTTCTGCTACTTTCCCAGGCCATAGCAGACCTAGATCAGAAGTGGAACAGCCAGGACTCAATCAGGCACCCATATGGGATGCAGGCAGCAGCTTTACCCACTATGCCACAGCACCGGCCCCTGTGAGGGTACTTTAAAAAGCTTGCCGAACAGGGATGACGCTGTGGCATAGTGGGCTAAGCCTCTGCCTGCGGTGCCAGCATTCCATATGGTTGCCAGTTCTGGTCCTGGCTGATCCTCTTCAGCATCCCACATGGGTGGCGCTGTTAGGACTCCTGGTGGCTCCACTTCTGATCCAGCTCTCTGTTATGGCCTGGGAAAGCAGTGGAAGATGGCCCAAGTCCGTGGGCCCCTGCACCCTCGTGGGACACCTGGAAGAAGCTCCTGGCCCCTGGCTTCAGATTGGCCCAGCTGTGGCTGTTGCAGCCATTTGGGGAGTGAACCAGCAGATGGAAGATAACTGTCAATAACTCTGCCTCTAAAATAAATAAAATGTTTTTAAAAGGGCTTGCAGACCATAAAATAGAAAGATAAGGTTATTTTGATGCAAAGATTTTTTTGAAATCCATGCATACAAGGGTCTAAGGTTTGTGATGGGCCAGTGCTGTGGCATAGTGGGTAATGCCATTTGGCCTGTGGCACAAGTATCCCATATGGGCACTGGGTTGAGTCCTGGCTACTCCACTTCTGATCCAGGTCCCTGCTAATGTGCCTGGGAAAGCAGTGTAGGACTGCCCAAGCGCTTGGGCCCCTGTACCCATGTGGGAAACCTGGAAGAAGCTTGTGGCTCCTGGCTTCAGCCTGGCCCAGCCCCAGACTGTTGCAGTTGATTTCTCAACAATGTTGCAGTGGATTCCTTTCTGAGAGGAGGAGTGTGGTGGGGGCAAGAGGCACGGAGTCACCACACAGACCCAGGAGTCAGGTGAAAGTAGGCTTGAGGCAAGCAGCCCGCAGACTCCTTTATTTCAGTTGGTACAACAGCTTATATAGCCAAGACCAGCCAATCCAGTCAAGGGGCAGTCTATGCCCCAACCAATCACAGCCTGTTGCCAGGCAGTTTCCAAAGCCATCCAGTCACAGCCTGTTGCTAGGCAGGCTCCGTTGCCAGGTAGGTTTCAAAGCCATTCCTGAGTAACTGAAGCTCATTTCCAGCAGCCATCTTGGCATGGCCTTCTCATTTCACCACACCAGGCATCGTAGCCATCTGGGGCGTGAACTAGCAGATGGAAGGTCTTTCTCTCTGTCTCTCTCCCAACCCTCTGCCCCATAACTCTGCCTTTCAAGTAAGTAAATAAAAATTATTTTAAAATTATTGACAAATATATAATACAAAAAACTGCATGTGGATCTCAACATCTTGCAGCACCATAAACTTTTCCACCAGCTTTGGGAGGGTCCTTGGACAATTCAGTGGTATTGTCCAGCCACATTGTGCGGCCATCACTGCTGTCTGCCCTTTGCCGGGAGAGGGAGAGGGAGAGGGGAAAAGGGAGAGGGAAAATATTCACTTCCTCAAAAGTGCGCAATGGGCTAAGTGAATCCGTGGGAACTGAATCCAGGTCTCCCATGTGGGTGGCAGCAGCCCAGTTACCTGAGCCATCAGCGCTGCCTCTACCTTAGCTGGAGTCGGGAGCCTGAGGGGGGCACTGAACCCAGGTGCTCCAACACAGGACATGGGCATCTTGACTGGTATCATAAACCCAAGGTCAAGTGCCTGCCCCAACATGGACCTGAGTGTGGCCTCCCCCACCAGCCATGCCCCTCCTGCTGGGCAGGAAGTTGAGCCACCCCAGTACTCACCTCCTCCCAGCCCACACTCTGGGACCGGGGACCCTGGGACCCTGGGATTCCCCGTTCAGCATCCAGGCCTTGCAGGCTTCTTTGCTTGCCCTGCCCTGGGGAAGCTGCGCTGTGCTCCCTAGCCGTGGGAGGGAGAGGGCGTGTGGGACGGCCCAGCTGTGCAGGATGCAGCGGCCCACGTGTGCACCTGCCCAGCTCTCCTGGTGCCCGAGATGCAGGTGAGAAGACAAGGCGTGAGTCCGGGGGCGAGGCTGGGGGGTGAGGTCTGAGCATTCTCAGCTGGGACCTGGTATCATTTTCATTTAATCTGATTTATAACAAATATTTACACAAATGGCGTGGGGTCCCCTACTTGCATTTTTTTTGCCCCAATCCCCCACAAAATTCAGGAGTGTGTCTCCCATAAAGTGCATTGCATCCATTTCACTAAATGCTTGACACCTTGAAATGATGTTAAATTTTCTTTTTACAAAATGAAGTTCTACCTAAATGTACATAACGGATGAAAAATTGTCCAAGGGTGGCCTGGAAGAGAATACACACAGGAAGAGAGCAGGACTGTAAGTTTTTAGACTATTTCTCCTTCAACGTGCTTTGTTAGGATTTTGTTTGAGGGAGAGCAGGAGGGAAGGATTCAGGTACTGTTTGCTAAGCAACCCCTTTGTGGCAGATACTGCTAAATACTTGGAAGCAGTGGCACTTTTTAAAAAATGTTATTTATTTGAAAGGCCCAGAGAGATCTTGTATCCACCGATTTACCTCCCAAAGAGCTGTAACAGCCTGGGCTGGGCCAGGCTGAAGCCAGGAGCCTGGAACTCCATCTGGGTCTTCCATAAAAGTGGCAGGGACCCAGGCACTAGAACCATCACCCAGGGCCTCCCAGGTGTGCATTAGCAGGAGGCTGGACCTAGGCACGGTGACTGGGATGCAGGCGACGTGAGTGGCATCATCAGTGCTACACCAGAGGCTTGCCCAGGAACACTGTCACCTAACTTCCCCCGCCCCGCCTCGTGGAGACTGTTGTTACCTTGTTGCTTTAGAGACTAGCAAGTGTTGAGGGAGTTGGGCTGGCAGTCAGAGGAGTGGTGGTGACAGAAGGGGACCTAACCAACCCGAGAAAGGGGTTCCACAAACATGTCCCGCAGACATGCAGGCACCCGTGTGAACTCAGGCTGGCTCTGGAGGGCCGGGCAGCTCCCCAGGGGCCACTTCTGCAGAGCAGGCGCCAGGCGTGGTGTGGTGCTTTTGGCTGTGACAATGACAAGAGAACAAGATGAGCTCTTAGTGAGGTGACCTTTGAATGTCCTGCCAGGATTCACGTGGGTGAAAAGCCCGTTTCCTGTGGTCTGAGTCTCAAATCTATTCTGGTTTTTAAAGATTTATTTCTGGGCTGGTGCCGTGGCTCAATAGGTTAATCCTCCGCCTAGCGGCTCCGGCACACGGGGTTCTAGTCCCGGTCGGGGCACTGGATTCTGTCCCGGTTGCCCTTCTTCCAGGCCAGCTCTCTACTGTGGCCCAGGAGTGCAGTGGAGGATGGCCCAAGTCATTGGGCCCTGCACCCCATGGGAGACCAGGAGAAGCACCTGGCTCCTGCCATCGGATCAGCGCGGTGTGCCAGCCGTGGCGGCCATTGGAGGGTGAACCAATGGCAAAAGGAAGACCTTTCTCTCTGTCTCTCTCACTGTCCACTCTGCCTGTAAAAAAAAAAAAAAAAAAGATTTATTTCTTTGAAAAGCAGTGTGGCAGAGACAGCGAGATCTTCCACCTGCTGGCTCACTCCCCACAAGGCAGAAGCCAGGAGCCTAGAGCTCCGACCCCTGTCACCCACCCAAGTACCCGGGCCCTCTCCCACGGCCTTCCCGGGATCACCAACTACTGGCTGGTTGGGAAGAGGATGGAGCACTCTGGCACGGGGTGCTGGAATCACAAGCTGCAGCCCCCTCCGCGTCCCGTGTGACACAGGGCCTGGCCTTAATGCACGCGGTGCAACAACCTGGAAATAGAACCGCTGGGAACGCTAGTTCAACAGTGACGTCACCAAAGCCGTAACATTCACGACCGGTGTGTGTGTGTTCAGTGCTTACTTTAAAATGCTACATAGAGGAAGGCAACAGGAGCCCGCGTGGTGGCGCCGCGGGTTCAGCCCCGCGCCGGGACCGCCGCACCCCATATGGGAATCCTATGTGCGCGCAGTCGGGGCTCTGCGGGGAGTGACCCCGCGGACCGGGGATCTCGCTCTCCGACCTGCGTCTCCTGACACGGAAACAAATACTATTTTCACGGGAAACGATTTTTCTGTACGGCCCCCACTATTCAGCTGTTGATCCCATGGAGTTTCCGAAATGGCGTGCCCAAACCCGGACGGGAACGAAGAGCGGCACGAGGGGGGCGTTCCCGCCGTCAGCCCCGCCCCACGCTTTCCCGCACGCCCCGCCCCCTCGGCGCCGAGTGCCTCTCGCCACACTCAACATGGCGGCGCCGCCGGCCCGCTCTGGGGCTTAGCGCACACCGCTAGCGGCGTGTTCCACTCCAGTCATGGCGGCCCCCAGGCAGGCAGTGGGCAGCGGGGCTCTGGAGAGCTGCGGTCTGGACCTGATTTTGGAGGCGCTGAAGCTGCTGCTGAGCCCGGGAGGTGAGAGGACGCAGCTCGGCGCCGGGCTGGCCTGGGACTGTCAGGGGCGCCAGTCGTCCAGGCCCTCCCCGGGACCCTCCCCCTCGCCGCCGGTGGGGCGTTGGGCATCGTCCGCCCAGCCTCGTTTTACCCCAGAGAAAACCGGGGCTGCAGGCGGGCCTGGGATCGGCTAAATGCCGACGGAGGCCGGCGTCTCTCGAGCGCTTACCTTCTTAGGCTCCTGGATCCGTGGTTTGGTTCCGGGTTGGAACCCGCTTGGCGCGGGATGAGGCGCCCGCAGTGTGGACTGTAAGCTCCCAGCCGCGCGAGGGCGCAGGGTCTCCGGCGGACCCGAGGAGGGAGCAGAGCGGCGCGGGGATGTGCGAGCTGGGTGTGGGCAGTGACCCGGGACTCGCAGGCGCTTCTCGCCTTCCCGGTGGGAGTCTGCAGGGAGAAGCTGGAGCTGGCGCTCTCCCCGGACCGCTGCGTGCTGGAGACTCGGGACCAAGCGGGAGGTCAGGGCCAGAGCTCGGGCTGGAAGCGCAGCCTCTCAGAATTAGGCAGGTTAGGGTCGAGCTAGAGCCCTTGATGTGAGCCGGGACTCGGGGACCCTGCCTGTGAGTGCAGTGTGTACTGGGGGAGGGGATTGTAGGCTTAGCAAGGTGAGGGCACGTGGCGCTATCCCCGGTCTCTGATGTTGACCCCAAACTGCAGAACCTCCTGCCAACTTACACAGTAGCCGTGAGGAGTGAAAAGGAGTTAACAGAACGAGTGCCTACTAAGTGTCAGTTCGCATAGTGTGCTGTTTATGTACCTGTCACTCCTCACAGCTCCCCATGCGATGGGGGTTACTGTATTCCATTTTTACAGTTGCAGGAACCAAGGAAATTGACCAATGAGGCCAGTGTTAAGTGGCAGAGGTAGGATTTGAATTCAGGTTCCCTCCTACTGAAAGTCCGGTAGCTGTTCTCCAAGGCTGTGCCCAAGACCCATACTGCGGACACAGCTTTAACTTGCTAACCGGGAGGTCACTGGCCGTGCAGCGGCAGCCGTGCACGGTGTGACGCAGGACCGGGCTCCCTGAACGGACAGCCTGGATGGGATGGATCGTCTGTCACAAGCGCATGTCCGCAAAAAGCTCCTGGAAGTTGAACGTTGTGAAAAGACCACACATGGATTTCAAACGTTTGCACGACATAAACTCCCCTTTTAGTGCCGTCTCTCACAGCCTTTTGGAAGCACCCTTGTACTTCTTTCACGGAAGACCCTCTGATCTCCAGGAGTGAGGTGGAGGTGTGTACATGTACTCAGCTGATGAGAATCCAGGCAGACACAGATCTGCTGTCCACTGGTTCATTCCCCAAGCCAGGGCTCCCCGGCCAGGCTGAACCCAGGAGCCAGCAACTCAGTCTGGGTCTCCTGTCTTGGCGGCAAGGGCTCAAGTACTTGAGCCATCAACTGCTGCCTCCAGTAGGAAGCTGGAACCTGGGTCCAGGCCCTGTGGTATGGGATGTGGACATCCCAAGGGGGCATCCTAACTGCACCAAACATCTGTGCCCATAGTAGGTTCTTCATGGCGTGCATCCGTGTTTGCGAAACAAAATAGGAAGAGTAGCACTTTGACATGTTTGCAAATCTTGAATGACAAGCTCATTAGAGGCCATTTGGGCCCAGCAGCTAGCAGGTACCTGTCCCACTTCGCAGTCCCACTTCCTGCCTTGAGCTCCCTGTCCAGCCATAAGGGACACCTGGGGAGTAAAGCAGCAGATGGGAGTTCTGTCTGCTTGTCTGTCTGTCTCTGTGCCTCTCGAGTAAACACATGTTTAGCAATTCTGTTAAAAAGCTACCTGCAGGGGACAGCTGGGGTTTCCTGTCTGCTTTTCCATTTCATCTGTAATGCCAGTTTTGGTTGAGTCCATAAAGAAATCCTAGATTCACACACACACACACATTTGGGAAATGCTTTTCTTACATGCCACACTAACGCTCAGCAAGAGGTGACTTAAAGCCTTGTTGCATTCAGTATGGAAGGGAGCTCACATTAATGAACTTTTAAAAAAAGAGACATTTATTTTAGAGGCAGAGAGAAAGAGAGAGATCTTCCATCCACTGGTTCACTCCCCAGATGGCCACAACGGCTAGAGCTGTGCCAGTCTGAAGCCAGGAGCCAGGAGCTTCTGCCGGGTCTCCCATGCGGGTACAGGAGCCCAAGGACTTGGGGCCTCTTCCACTGCTTTCCCAGGCCATAGCAGAGAGCTGGATCAGAAGAGGAGCAGCCGGGACTCTAACTGGCACCCATATGGGATGCCGGCACTGCAGGCAGCAGCTTTACCTGCTGCACAACTGCACTGGCTCCCGTTAATTAACTTTTGATACCTGGTATGCACATGAGAGAATCAGAGTGTAAAAAACAAGTAATGTGTTAATGTTATTGTGAATTGTCTGACATTGCAGGCCCTCTGAGAGAATTGTGGGGAACCCCTGGTAACCCCAGCCTCCTTATACCAAACTGGCCTCTGCTTTAAGGGAGTGCTGCCATTTATTTTCAGTTCTGTGTAGTTTGTCTTCATCACCAGTAGAGGGCAGAGAAGACCACTTTGTTTGGCGGGCTCGTGGCTAAACTTGGCTGGTCTTAGATTTTGAATCACTTTTGTTCAGTGTTGAGACTTAGCACATAGGGTCACAGGAGTCACCTGGAGGTTGGATGTGCCGACTAGTGGCAGAGTCTTCCTTTTTAGATATGTGTCAGCCAAAGGGACAGACTTTAACACTGTTGGGTCAGAATATTTGCCTTTGACAGTCTTTGAGAAGTATTAGAAAATTCTTACATTTCTGAGTCTCATTATCTTTATAAGGATAATTTTCATGAAATGTATCTTTTTAAAAATTGTATTTGCTTATTTATTTGAAAGGCAGAGACCGAGATCTTCCATCTGCTGGTTTACTCCTCTGATCCCTATAAGTGTGGATAGACCAGGTTAGAAACTCAGTCCAGGCCTCCCACGTGGCAGTGACCCAAGCACCTGGGCCATCATCCACAACCTTCCCAGGTGCACTGGTAGGGAGCAGGATTGGAAGAGCAGCAGCCAGAACTTGAACCAATGCTCTGATATGGGCTGCAGGTGTTGCAAGCTATAGCTTAACTCCTTGAGCCACCACGCTGGCCCAAGCAATTTTTTTTTTAATATTTATTTATTGGGGCCGGTGCTATGGTACAGGGGGTTAAAGCCCCAGCCTGCAGCGGCAGCATCCCATATGGTCACTGGTTCAAGTCCCGGCTGTTCTTCTTCCAGTCCAGCTCTCTGCAATGGCCTGGGAAAGCAGTAGAGGATGGCCCAAGTTCTTGGACCCCTGTACCCATGTGGGAGACCTAGAAGAAGCTCCTGGCTCCTGGCTTTGGATCAGCTCAGCTCTGGCTGTTGTGGTCATTTGGGGAGTGAATCAGCAGGATAGAGGACATCTTTCTCTCTCTCTGGCTCTACCTCTCTCTGTAACTCTGCCTTTCAAATAAATAATTCTTTAAAAAAAAAAAGATTTATTTATTTATTTGAAAGGCAGAGTTACACAGAGAAAGACTCTTCCATCTGCTGGTTCACTCCCCAAATGGTCACAATGGCCAGGGCTAGGCCAGGCCAAACGCAGGAGCCAGCGGCTTGCTTTATTATTATTATTATTATTATTTTTAAGATTTATTTATTTATTTGAGAGAGAGTTACACAGAGAGAGGGAGAGACAGAAAGGTCTTACATCAACTGGTTCACTTTCCAAATGACTGCATTGGCCAGAGCTGAGCTGATCTGAAGCCAGAAGCCAGGAAATTCTTCCAGGTCTCCCATCTGGGTGCAGGGGCCCAAGCACTTGGGCCACCTTCCACTGCTTTCCCAGGCCATAGCAGAGAGCTGGATTGGAAGAGGAGCAGCTGGGACATGAACCGGCACCCATATGGGATGCTTGTGTCATAGGTGGGGGCTTAACCTACTACACCACAGCGCCAGCCCGGACCAGAAGCTTTTTCAGGGTCTCCCATGTGGGTGCAGGGACTCAAGCACTTGGGCCGTCCTTTGCTACTTTTCAAGGCCATTAGTAGGGAGCTAAATTGGAAGTGGAGCAGCTGGGACTTAAACCAGTGCCCACATGGGATGCTGGCTACAGGTGGTGGATTCACTTGCTGTGCTACAGCCCCGGCCTCAGCAATGTGTGTTTAAGGTCCTTCCATGGCCGGTGCCGCGGCTCACTAGGCTAATCTTCCACCTAGCGGCACCGGCACACCGGGTTCTAGTCCTGGTTGGGGCGCCGGATTCTGTCCCGGTTGCCCCTCTTCCAGGCCAGCTCTCTGCTGTGGCCTGGGAAGGCAGTGGAGGATGGCCCAGGTGCTTGGGCCCTGCACCACATGGGAGACCAGGAGAAGCACCTGGCTCCTGCCTGCGGATCAGTGCGGTGCGCCGGCTGAATCACGCCAGCCGCGGCGGCCATTAGAGGGTGAACCAATGGCAAAAGGAAGACCTTTCTCTCTGTCTGTCTCTCTCACTATCCACTCTGCCTGTCCAAAAAAAAAAAAAAAAGAAAAAGAAAAAGAAAAAAAAAAAAAGGTCCTTCCATGTTGTCATGGCTTGGTAGCTGATTCCTTTTTATCTCTGAATAGTACATCATTGCGTAGATATTCTACTGTTTATTTATCCATTCACCTTTTCTGTTTTAAAAACATCTCGGGGCTGGCACTGTGGCGTAGTGGGTAAAGCCGCCTGCAGTACCAGCATCCCATATGGGTGCCAGTTTGAGAACCGGCTGCTCCACTTCTGATCCAGCTCTCTGCTGTGGCCTGGGAAAGCAGTGAAAGATGGTCCAAGTCCTTGGGCCCCAGCACCCACATGGGAGACCCAGAGGAAGCTCCAGGCTCTGTCTTCAGATCGGGCGCAGCTCCGGCCATTGCGGCCATCTGGGGAGTGAACCAGCAGATGGAAGACCTCTCTCTCTGTCTCTACCTCTGCCTCTCTATAACTCTCTGCCTTTCAAATAAATAAATAAATATTTTTTAAAAATCTCATCACTTTTGAAAGGCATCTTCAGTGCTTCCAGCTTGGGGCCACTGTGAATCAGGCTGCTGCATGCATACGCGTGCGGTGTTTCTGAGTGGACGTGAGCTTTCAGCTCATTTGGATAAGGACCGGGAGCACAGTGGCTGGATCGTGTGGTCAGCCGGTGTAGCATGGTAGGAAGCTGCCGGCCTGTGCTCCTGTGTGGCTTTCTCACCAGCGGCACTGGGAGCTCCTGTTGCTGTTCAGTGTGGCCGGCAGTGGACTTTGTCAGTGTTCTGGGCTTTGGCCGTTTTAATAGGGGGATGGTGTAGCTCTTTGTTTCTCACAGTTCCCTGACGGCGTATCTCAGGCTTGTGTTCAGTGTGGTGATTTGCAGCTGTGATGTTCAAGTTTTCAAGGTTCAGTTCATACTGCTCAGTGATTTTCTTTGTGATTTTTTAAAATTTATTTGACAGTGAGAGAGACAGAGAGAAAGGTCTTCCTTTTTTCCATTGGTTCACCCCCAAAATGGCTGCTACGGCCGGCGTGTTGTGCCGATCCGAAGGCAGGAGCCAGGTGCTTCTTCCTGGTCTCCCATGGGGTGCAGGGCCCAAGCACTTGGGCCATCCTCCACTGCCCTCCCGGGCCACAGCAGAGAGCTGGACTGGAAGAGGAGTAACCGGGACTAGAACCCGGTGCCCATATGGGATGCTGGCGCCTCAGGCAGAGGATTAACCAAGTGAGCCATGGCACTAGCCCCTTCTTTGTGATTTTTAGGGTCGCGTTTGGTATTCAGGTTCTGCTGGCCTTAAAATAGAGAAAAAATTTCCCCTGTATTCTCCAAGAGTTTTTGTAACATTGATGTTATTTCTTTCTAATGTGGTTTAGCAGTGAAAGAAGCTGTGTGTGCTTAGAATTTTATCTTAAGGAAGTTTTTTTAGATAAAATAAATTTCTCTAACAGGTCTATTTATATTTTCATCATTTTTTTCTTTAAAAATTATTTATTTATTTGAAAGAGAGAGTAAGAGTGAGAGAGAGAAAGAAATATGTTCCATGGACTGGTTCATTCCCCAAATGACCAAAATGGCTGGGGCTGGGCCAGGCCAAAGCCAGGAGTCCAGAGCTCCATTTGGGTCTCCCACATGGGTGGCAGGGGAATGAAATAATATACAACAGTGAAACTAAACAAATTATGGCTAAGCATAACAAGGAGGGTGAATCTCACAAACACAATGACGAGAAAGGAATTCAATGGTTGTATTTACATGAAGTTTAAAACCGCATAGGACTGTAGCGGTCAGGGATGTATGGTTAAGTGGTGAAACTGCAGAGAAGCAAGGAGGTGATGGCTTTAGAAGTCAGGTTGGTGGTTCTCTGCGTCACGGATGTACCGCTGAGAAGAAGTAAGGGGGTCCTCTGGGGAACTGGCCATGTCGTTGGTGTTTTTTTTTTTTTTTTTTTTCCAAGACTTATTTTATTTGAAAGACAGAGTTACAGAGAAAGTTAGAGCCAGAGAGAGCGCCAGAGAGAGAGCCAGAGAGAGAGAGAGAAAGAGAGGTCTTCCATCTGCGGGTTCACTCCCCAGATGGCCGCAATGGCCGGAGCTGAGCTGATCGGAAGCCAGGAGCCAGGAGCTTCCTCTGTCTCTCCCACGTGGGTGCAGGGACCCATGGCCTTGGGCCGTCTTCTACTGCTTTCCCAGGCCATAGCAGAGAGCTGGATTGGAAATGGAGCAGTCAGGTCTTGAACCGGCACCCATGTGGGATGCAGGCACTGCAGGCTGGGGCTTTAACCCGCTGCGCCACAGCGCCAGGCCCATGTTGTTGGTGTCTGAGTTGTGTATTGTTGTGCCATGTGCATTCTTCCCTTTGTGACTGTTCAGTGAGCTGCACATTTCTGTTTTGTGGGTTTCTGTGTATGTTTTGTGTTTCACAACTAAAGGAATGTAGAAGGCATTGAGCCTGCTCTGTTGAGAACTAGAGCGCTTTTCCGGCAGAGGTGCAAGTGCTTTGTCCAGAGTCCAGAGTGGACCCCATGGCTGATCTGTGCAGAGCCAGAGGGTGAAGGGAAAGAGTTGAAGCTGGAGCTGCAGATGGAGCCCGCCCAGGCAGAGGTTTATGCCACGGTAGAGACACGTGTTCTGGGGTCGGTGTTGTACTTAGCCAGTCAAGCTGCTGCCTGCGATGTCAACATCCCATATGGCACCAGTTCATGTCCTGGATGCTCCGCTTCTCATTCAGTAACCTGCTAATGGTCTGGGAAAAGCAGCGGAAGATGGCCCCTGCCATTCTTGTGGGAGACCCAGATCCAGATGAGCTCCTGGCTCAGCCCTGGCTGTTGCTGCCATCTGGGGAGTGAACCAGCAGATGGAACTAGCAGATGAAGTTTCTCTCTCTCTCTCTCTCTCTCTCTCTCTCTTTCTCTCTTTCTCTCTTTCTCTCTCCTCCCCCTCTTTCTTGTAGCTCTGACTTTCAAATAAATAAATTAATAAATCTTTAAAAAACACATAGAAGACGTATTTGAAAGTACTGAGAGGGTCACGTTTGCTGATGGGTGGAAAACAGATGTGGGATGAGGGGAGCAATGTAAGTGGAAACCAGTGAAGAGGCCATTGCGGTGGTTTAGTATAAAGACGATCATGGCTTGGACAAGGATTGTAGTGGTGAGGTGGGGGAAATGGGAGACTCTGAGAACCATTTTGGATGCACCAAAGAGAAGGCTTAGTGATAGATTGGGTAAAGGAGACGAGGAGATGGCTTTGCCGTGCTGGGGTTTAGCCGCCACTTGCCATCCCCTGTTGGAGCACTGGTTTGAGTCCTGGCTGCTCCACTTCCCATCCAGCTTCTTGCTAATGTGCCTGGGAAGGCAGCAGAAGGTGGTCTGAGTGCTTGGAACCTCGCTCTCCACGTGGGAGATGCAGATGGAGTTCCTGGATCCTGACTTCAGCTTGGCTCAGTCCTGGCTGCTGCAGCCATTGGGGAGTGAACTAGCAAATGGGAGCTTCTCTATTTCTCTCCCCATCTCTGCTTCTCTCTCCCTCTCTCTGATGGTCTGCCTTTCAAATAAACGAACAAATCTTTGAGAAAATCTTTTGGGCGAGAGTTGGCATTGTGGCATGGTGTTAAGCAGCTGCTTGCCGCCATCCCGTATTGGAGTGCCAATTCGAGTCCTGGCTGCTCCATTTCCAATCCAGCTCCTTGCTAATGTGCATGGGAAAGCGGTGGAGGATGGCACAAGTCCTTGGACCTTTGTGAGAGACCTGGATGGAGTTCCTGGCTCCTGGCTTCAGTCTGGCCCAGGCCTGGCCATTGCAGCCATTTGGAGAGTGAACCAGCAGATGGAAGATATCTCCCCCTGCACCATCAGCCTGACTTTCAGATAGATTAAAAAAAAAATCTTTGTAACACATTTTTAAAAAATCCATGCATATAAGGGATCTGCATGATGAAAAACCTGTGCATAAATTTCAAAATTTTTCTTTGCGGGCCAGCGCCGCGGCTCAATAGGCTAATCCTCTGCCTGCAATGCCGGCACCCCAGGTTCTAGTCCTGGTCGGGGCGCCGGATTCTGTCCCGGTTGCTCCTCTTCCAGACCAGCTCTCTGCCGTGGCCCGGGAGTGCAGTGGAGGATGGCCCAAGTGCTTGGGCCCTGCACCCACATGGGAGACCAGGAGAAGCACCTGGCTCCTGGCTTCGGATCAGCGCAATGCGCCAGCCGCGCCAGCCACAGCGGCCATTGGAGGGTGCACCAACGGCAAAAGGAAGACCTTTCTCTCTGTCTCTCTCTCTCACTGTCCACTCTGCCTGTCAAAAAAAATTTTTTTTTCTTTGCATTAAAATAAACTTATCTTTTCTACAAACTTTTTGAAGTATCTGTTGTACTTGATATGTCCCCTATTCCAATTACATGCGAAGTTCTTATAGGGAGGCAGGGAATTCTTCCTTAACTGCGTTAGCACAAGTGGGCATTGCTTTCCAGAGCTGGGCCTCGGAGGATGGACCAGAGTGGGCAAGGGATTCAACATGGAGGGAAGTACGATTTGTATCTTTATTTACTTTTTAAATTTCAAGTATGAAAGGCAGAGAAACAAATCTTCCATCCACTGGTTCACTCCCCAAATGCCCACAACAGCCAGGCTGGGCCTGGCCAGAAGCTGCAGACTCAGTACAGGTCTCCCATGTGGGTGGAGGGACCCAAGTACTTGGGCCATCACCTGCTGCCTCCCAGGGTTCGCATTAGCAGGAAGCTGTATCAGAAATGGAGTAGCCGGGACTTGAACCCAGGCGTTCTGATGTGGGTGTGGGCATCCCAACCAGTAGCCTGCTCCCTGTGCCAAACACCTCTGTGTATTTTTTTTTTTTCTTCAAAAGGATCAGGCTCGAGTTCACTCCAGATCACAAAGCGTGATGTCTTGCTGGCCACTTTGAGGTCTAACCTGTCTGCTTTGGAGGATAAGATCCTGGAGGATCCTCAGTGGAGGAGACTGGCGCTCCTGCGAGAAGAGACGGCTAATGAGGCCGAGTGGCCACAGACCTCCGAGGATGTCACCTGGCGCTTCACCGCCCAAGCCTTGCTGTTGCTGTTGTGCTTGAAGAAAACCATGACCCGCCTTGCAGCTGATTTCAACCCCGAGAGACCCAATCCGAAGACTCCGGAAAGCGCCCCTGCCCTGAGCCCCGACACGCTCAGCATCTCCCAGCAGAAGACGGTCCAGTCCGCTTTGCAGTTTGTGGTCACCCTGGGCATCTGCCCCTATCTCCTGCCCGGCGTCGGAGTCCCCTTGAGACGCAGGACCGAGTTCGGGGCTGTTGTGCAGGACGTGGTGTGTCCTGAGGCTGCCCCGCCGGCACCCCGGAGACTGTACGCCAGCTGCAGGGGCCTCCTGGACGCCGCTCAGCACGCGTCTCTGGCCAGCTTGATCTTCTGCCGCCATCTTGGGGATATTGCAGCAGGCCTGTGCCAGCTGGGCTTCTGCCCAACCAAAAGAAAACCGCTGACACCTGCAGAAGAGGTAACCACCCCCCCAACAAGGTGGGGATGGGGATGTGTGTGGTGTGTGTGTGTATGTGTGTTGTGTGTGTGTGTGTGGTGGGGGTGTGGTGTGGGGGGTGTGTGGTGTGTGTGTAGGGTATGTGTGGGGGTGTGGTGTGTGTGTATGGTGGGGGTGGGGATTGTGTGGGTGTGTGGGGTGTGTGTGTGTGGAGGGGTGTGTGGTGTGTGGTGTGTGTGGTATGGTATGTGTGTATGGTGGGGTGGGGGTGTGTATGGGGTGTGTGTGTGGGGGTATATGTGTGGTGTGGGTGTGTGTGGTATGTGTGTGTGTGGGGTATGTGTGTGGGGTGTGTGTGTGTGTGTGTGTAGTATGTGTGTGGGGTGTGTGTGGGGGGTATGTGTGTGGGGTGTGGAGGGGGAATGTGGGGGGTGTGGTGTGTGTGTGGTATGGTATGTGTGTATGGTGGGGGTGGGGGTGTGTGTGGTGGGGGTGTGTGTGGTATGTGTGGTGTGTGTGTGTGTGTGTGGGGTATGTGTGTGGGTGGGGGGTGTGTGGGTGGGGTATGTGGGGGGGTGTGGGGGGGTGTGTGTGTGGGGTATGTGGGGGGGATGTGTGTGGTATGTGTGTGGGGTGTGGGGGGTATGTGTGTGGGTGTGTGTGTGGGGGAGGTGTGTGTGTGGGGGGTGTGTGTGGGGGGTGTGTATGGGGGGGTATGTGTGTGTGGTATGTGTGTGGGGTGTGTGTGTGGGGTATGTGTGTGTGGGTGTGTGTGTGGGGTGTGTGTGTGGGGGTGTGTGGGGGTGTGTGTGTGGTATGTGTGTGGGGTGTGTGTGTGTGGGGTATGTGTGTGGGGGTGTGTGCGTGGGGTGTGTGTGGGGTGTGTGTGGGGGGTGTGTGTGGTGTGTGTGGGGTATGTGTGTGTGGGGGGTATGTGTGTGGGTGTGTGTGTGGGTGTGTGTGTGGGGTGTGTGTGTGGGGGTGTGTGTGGTATGTGTGTGGGGTGTGTGGGGTGTGTGTGTGTGTGGGGTGTGTGTGGGGTGTGTGTGGGGGTGTGTGTGTGGTATGTGTGTGGAGTGTGTGTGTGGGGGGGTATGTGTGGGGGGGTGTGTGGGGGGGTGTGTGGGGGTGGGGTGTGTGTGTGTGGGGTGTTTGTGGTGGGGGTGGGGGTATGTGTGGTATGTGTGTGGGGTGTGTGTGTGGGGGTGTGTGTGGTGTGGGTGTGTGTGTGTGGTATGTGTGCGGGGTATGTGTGGTGTGTGTGGGTGTGGGGATGTGTGTGGGTGTGTGTGGGGGTATGTGTGTGGGGGTGTGGGGGTGTGGGGGGTTGTGTGGGGGGGTGTGTGTGAGTGGGGTGTGTGTGGGGGTTGTGTGGGGGTGTGTGGGGTGTGTGTGTGGTATGTGTGTGTGGGGTATGTGGGGGGTATGTGTGTGGGTGTGTGTGTGGGGTATGTGTGTATGTGGGGGTGTGTATGTGTGTGTGGGGTATGTGTGTATGTGGGGGTGTGTATGTGTGTGTGGGGTGTGGGGGGGTATGTGGGGTATATGTGGGGGGGTATGTGTGTGTGGGGTGTGTGTGTGGGGGGTATTGTGTGGGTGGGGTGTGTGTGTGTGGTGTGTGTGGGGGTGTGTGTGGGTGTGTGTGTGTGGGGTGTGTGTGGGGGTATGTGTGTGGGGTATATATGTGGGTGTGTGTGTGGTATGTGGGGGGGTGTGGGGGGGGTATGTGTGTGGTGTGTGTGTGTGTGGGTATGTGTGGTGGTGTGTGTGAGTGGGTGGTGGTTAGGTCTTCAGAATGGCGCTGATTGAGAGCACGCGTGGTGGACAGGCAACCCTCCTGGGAGGGGAGGTTGGCGGCTCTGTGTGCTGGGCGCACGGGGAGTTGGTTCCTCCTGCCCTGGTCGTGTGGTGGGACAGCTGTTGCAGGCAGTGTCCTTAAGGCTCTTTTTCCTCTTTAATAAGAGGTGTTTGCCGATGCCTGCCTTGGAAGGTGGTGGTGGGGGTGAAGGACGGTGTGTGCAGAGTGCCTGGCCCTGTCCCTGGCAGTGCTCTTGGAGAAGCTGTTGGTCCCTGGGAGAATTGGGGGTAAACCACGCGGCGTCCTAGCACGCTGCACAGTGCCGCGTGGTCGTGGCCAGTGTTAGGTCAGTGAGCAGCTGAGCACCTGCACTGGGGAAGTCGCTGTGGGGCTTACAGAAGCGTAGGACGTGGCCTTTGTTTTCTTCTTCTTTGTTTTTTGTAAGATTTATTTACTTATTTGAAAGGCAGAGTTACAGAGAGGGAGAGAAAGAGAGAGAGAGAGAGAGAGAGAGATCATCATCCGCTGGTCCACTCCCCAGGTGGCTGCAGTGGCCGGAGCTTGCAGTCCTGGCAGTGCCCACTGCCGGTGCCTCCCTGAGAGGGGCAGCGGGACGGGCTTGTGACTGTGGGCGAGGCCAGGCGGTGCCACTGGGCCTCAGGCAGGAGAGAAGATGAACAGGGAAGCACACGGAGACAACCGAGTGGGAAGGCGGGAGGCGAGCGGACAGAAGGGGGCGCGGGAGGGGAAGCCGGGCGGGGTCCTGGTGGCTGCCACTGTAACAGAGTCTGCTGCCCGTTCGGTTAGTGATGACCAAAGCAGGCCAGGCTACGTGGGTCCCCCAAGCACTATTTGCTGCCCACGTTCCACATGAGTTAAAACACAGGTAACAGGACGAGAGAGGAGAAGCCCCAGAGACAGCTGTGTTGCTCATAGAGGTGGGGGTGGAGGATGTGGCCTGCTGGTGGGGCCCAGTCTTCCTGACTGTGCGCTGCAGAATCGGACAAGCGCTGCTCACTGCAGAACCGCCCTGCACCCCCTGGCAGGGGATTTGCCTCTGCAGAACGTGCAGGAAGGCAGAGCAGAGTGTGCATGCGCAGCTGGCCGTAGGCGCAGTCACGTCTCCTGCCCAGGTGTGGGGTGGGCGAGTGATGGAGAGAGGGCCAGGAGTGTTTTGGAAGCACAGGTGCCGTTGTGCAGTGTTGTGAAACTTTGCCTTCTATCGTCTGCCTGGTTGATACTCCAGTAAAGCCAGGTGTGTTTTTCTTTTAGGTTTTAACGGAAGAGGAAAGAACCCTTTCCAGGGAGGCCTTGAGAGACATCTTGGACCAAGTATATCAGCCGTTAGCAGTCCGGGAATTACTCATTCTCCAGAGAGGATCCCCCCAGGTACTGCAGCCTGGGGATTCTTGTGGGTGAATCATTCATGACTTGTGGCATGCTGTCTTCTCTTCCTGAAAAATTAAATAGCATTAGTTCCCGGTTTCATGGTTGGGTTGAGCCTTACTTCATCTTCCAGATCAGTAAACAGTGTTTGTAAAACTAAGTGACACGGCTGGCGCCATGGATCCATAGGCTGATCTGAATTCAGGAGCCAGGTGCTTCTCCTGCGGCCGGCGCACCGCGCTGATCCGATGGCAGGAGCCAGGAGCCAGGTGCTTTTCCTGGTCTCCCATGGGGTGCAGGGCCCAAGGACTTGGGCCATCCTCCACTACACTCCCTGGCCACAGCAGAGAGCTGGCCTGGAAGAGGGGCAACCGGGACAGAATCCGGCGCCCCGACCGGGACTAGAACTTGGTGTGCCGGCGCCGCAAGGTGGAGGATTAGCCTAGTGAGCTGCAGCGCCGGCCCGTCCTTTTTCCTTTTGTAAGGAAAAGCTGCTCTCTGAGGTCCGTGACATCAACACGACTCGGTGTGCACGTGTGGAGGCCATTCAGGGCTCACACCTTCCACTTCCTGTTTTCAGTCCTGCACAGATGGGAAGACACAGCCTGGAGCCCGGGCCCCGGCGTGGCTGCGACGTCTCTGTGGGCAGCTGCTCTCTGAAAGGCTGATGCGGCCCCGTGGCGTGCAGGCAGTGGTGCGGGGCATGTTGGAAGGAGCAGGAGGTGAGAAACTTGGGCCCTGTTTCCCTTTGAGTCAGATCCTGAGGCAAGCCGGGGGTATCCGCGTTTGCCTTCAAACAGACAAGGAGCTGAAACCCGGAGGCCCCTTAGTGAGCTGCTTTTTGGAACAAACTCGTTTTCTTGCTGTTTTTCCTGCTTTCTTGAAAGTAATGCTGGAGAGACTTCTGTAAAGGAGTCTTTTGTTTGCTTTCTTAAACTTTATTTAACTTGTTTGAAAGGCAAAGAGACAGAGAAAGAAGGGGAGAGGGAGAGACAGAGGTCAGTCTTCTATGCCCTGATTCACTGGCCGGGGCAGGCCAAGCACAAGCCAGAAGTCTGGAATTCCATCAGGGTCTCCCACGTGGGGCAGGGACCCGAGTACTTGAGCTGCCTCCTGCTGCCTCATAGGGTGTGCATTAGCAGGAGGCTGGGCTTGGGAATGGTGCACAAGTGGCGACTGCATTGCTAGGCCACACGCCTGCCTCATATTCTGTCCCTTTGTAGGATCATTTAAGATGATAAATCTTGTCCCTGTTCCTGCATGGCTGTGGTTTCAGGTAGTCTGGGTGAACTGATCTGTGCAGAGAATGGTAACAGCAGCTAACTCTGAGAAGCTGACGTTGCAGTCCCATGGGTGACCCTGCCGTGGTTATGTGCTGGTTTTCTCCGAACAGAAGCCGGCATCGAAAGGAAAGTGCGGAGAGGGAGGTCGTCCAAGGGTGTCGGCAGTTGTCAGCAGGGGAAAGAAACACTTTTCTCCCTGCGTTTTCAGGCCCCTCTGTCACTGGGGCCTCGTGCGGAGCACCGCTCTGAGTGTTTGACGCCTCTCTCGCTGTGGCAGCCGGGGCAGCTGGCGGGAGTGATGCTGAGGCGACGGCCGCCGACTGGAAGAAGTGTGACCTGATGGCAAAGATTCTGGCTTCTTGTCCCCAGCAGTGCCTCTCACCAGAGGCTTACTACAGGGATATCTGCCCTCAGGTAAATGCTGTTTCTTGGGCTCTGCGGGGCTTATCTGCTTCCTCCAGGAGAGAGCTTTCGTGTCCCTCCACTGTGGACAGAAAGCAGTGCCATGATGGAGTTCATGGTTCAGAGAGGCCCTTCTTCTGCCTTGCTTTCTGAAAGGCAAAGAGAGAGTTCCCATCTGCTGGTTCACTTCTCAAATGACTGCAACAACCGGGCGTTGGCCGGAGACAGGATTGGGAGCCAGGAACTCAGTCCAGGTCTCCCATGTGGGCGGCAGGAATCCAGTTACATGAACCGTCACCACTGCCTTCTCCTGTATTAGCGAGAAGCTGGAGTCAGGAGTCAGAGTGGGAGTCAAACCCAGGGACTCTTTGAAGAGAGGTAGGCTTGTTATTTTGTTGTTGTTGTTTTTAAAATTTATTTGAAAGAGCAACAAGAGAAATACACACAAATAGAGAGACAGAGATCTTCTATCTACCACTTCTTTTCCCAGATAGCCGCAATGGCCAGGCCTGAGCTAGGCCAAAGCCAGGAGCCAGGAACTCTGTCCTGGTCTCCCATATGGGTGGCAGGGACCAAGTACTCCAGCAAACATCTGCTGTCTCCTGGACATTAGCAAGAAGTACGCATCCGCAGGAAGCTGGATCAGAAGTGGAGTGGCCAGGCTGTGAACCTGGCACTCTGATGTGGAATGTGGGCACTCCAAGCAGCATCGTGACGGCTGTGTCAGGTGCCTGCCCTAAATGAGACTAAAACAGCTTCTCTCTGGGGAAGTGCAGACACAGCCATCCTTGAGCAGTGATTTCACTGGGCAGTGCTATTCATAATGACAAAATTTGGTGGAAAAACAATGTCTGGAAATTAGAGAGTAACAGCAAATTCTTACAGGCAGCTTGAAAATGATGATTTTGGCCGGCGCCGCGGCTCACTAGGCTAATCCTCCGCCTTGCAGCGCCGGCACACCGGGTTCTAGTCCCGGTCGGGGCACTGGATTCTGTCCCGGTTGCCCCTCTTCCAGGCCAGCTCTCTGCTGTGGCCATGGAGTGCAGTTGAGGATGGCCCAAGTCCTTGGGCCCTGCACCCCATGGGAGACCAGGAGAAGCACCTGGCTCCTGCCATTGGATCAGCGCGGTGTGCCAGCCACAGCATGCCGGCCGCGGCAGTCATTGGAGGGTGAACCAACGGCAAAGGAAGACCTTTCTCTCTGTCTCTCTCTCTCACTGTCCACTCTGCCTGTAAAAAAAAAAAAAAAAATTTTTTTTAAGGAATTTATAACAACATCAGAAGGTTTCAACAAGGCAGAATATTAGGTATGGTCTTAATTAAAAAAGAAAAACAATTATACAGAAAATGTATTGGAAAGAAATATACCAAACATGTTTATGGTGATTTGGAAGACTTTAATTTTTTTCCTTAAAACTTACAATGGTGCTGTGGTGCTGTGGGTCGAGCCTCCACTTGCAACACCACATCCATTACTGAAGCGCCAGGTTGAGTCCCAGCTGCTTCCAATCCAGCTTCTTGCTAATGTGCATGAGAAGGCAGTGAGTGACGGCTCAGGTGCCTGGCTCCTACCGCCCATGTGGGTCCCATGTGGGAGACTGGGTGGAATCCCTGGCTCCTGCCTTCCACCTGGTCCAGACCTGGCTGTTGCAGTCGTTTGGGGAGTGAATCAGCGGATGGAAGATCTTGCTCACTCTCTATCCCTCTCTCTCGGTAACTCTGCCTTTTAAATAAATAAATCTTGAAATAAAAAGAAAAAAATTCTACCAAATCAGTGTTACTGCAATAAGCTCATTTTTTTGGCTTTAACAAATGAATGCTTTTTCTTCTAGATTCTGGATTTATTTCACTTTCAAGATAAGTTGACAGCACGACAATTTCAGAGAGTTGCCACCACCACCTTCATAACCATGTCGAGAGAATGCCCACAGTTGGCAGCAAAATACCTGCTCCAGCCAATGCTAGCACCTCTTCACCGATGTGTGAACACAGCAGGTGAAGAAGGGGGTCTGGGAGCTGGGTGGTTCGCCTCTCACGGATCTTCTTCTGCCTTTTCAGATTCAAATAATTTAGGTGTATGGTATTTCAGCATCTAGTTTCACTTTTCCCCCTCAAATTTTTATTTTGGGCAATTTACTTCATGGAAATTTCAAGAAGAGTACATTGGATCACCCATAAACACTTCCCCAAGGTTGACCAGATGTTCACATTCTGACCACGCTTGTTTTCTTCATGTCTGTCTTCACACGTAAACCTGTTTTTCTTGGAGCATTTGACAGTTGGTTATAGAGATTGGGATACTTAAGCGTGCATCTCCAAAGAAAAGTGTCAATCTCCTACATAACACAATGCAGTGATCACATGCGATACTCCCATCTGATGTGCAGATTCTATCAAATGTCTCTCAGTGTTCCAATACTTTCCTTTATAACTATGTTAAATTTTAATTTGCTTACTTTGTTGTTTGAGGGTCAGAGAGGCAGAAAAAGAAAGAGATAGGCAAGACAGCTGCTGTCTGCTGGTTCATTCACCAGATACCCATAATAGCCAGGCTGAGTCAGCAAGGAACTAAATCCAGGACTCCCTCTCAGATGGCAGGAACCTAACTATTTAAGCTGTCGCCTGTCACCTCCCAGAATGCACATTAGCGGGAAGCTGGACTCTAGAGCAAAGCTGGGACTCAAACCTAGGCACTTCAGAATGGGATGGGGTGACCCAACCAATGGTTAATCACTAGGATAAATGCCTGGCCCCATAGCTGCTTGTATCTTTATTTGAAAGGCAGAGAGACAGAGAGACAGACAGATCTCTCATCTACTGAATCATTCCATCAAATACCTAAACAAACAAGGCTGAGTCAGGCTGAAGCCAGGAGGTGGAACTCAATCTGCGTCTCCCATGTGGGCAGCAGGGACCCAACCATCCAAGCTATCTTCAGTTTCCCAAGGTGCGCAGTAGCATAAAGGTGGAATTGGGAACAGACCTGGGACTTGACACAGGTGCTCTGACATGGGATGCAGGCGTCCCCATAGGCGTCTTACCCACCAGACTAAGCACCCACCCTACAGCTACTTTTTAGAACTCTAGGCCGGCACTGTGGCTCACTAGGCTAATCCTCTGCCTTGCGGCGCCGGCACACCGGGTTCTAGTCCCGGTCGGGGCACTGGATTCTGTCCTGGTTGCCCCTCTTCCAGGCCAGCTCTGCTGTGGCCCAGGAAGGCAGTGGAAGATGGCCCAAGTGCTTGGGCGCTGCACCCCATGGGAGACCAGGATAAGCACCTGGCTCCTGCCTTCGGATCAGCGCGGTGCGCCGGCCGCAGCGCTCCTGGCCACGGCAGCCATTGGAGGGTGAACCAACGGCAAAGGAAGACCTTTCTCTCTGTCTCTCTCTCTCTCACTGTCCACCCTGCCTGTCAAAAAAAAAAAAAAAAAAAAAAAGAACTCTAGAGTCCTAGCAAGAGCCATGCACTAACTCTACTTGTTCTGTCTTGTTAGTCTCCTTTAATGCAGGTTAAGACAGCTGCGTTGCCTACCGGGGTACCTGGATTCCATACCTGGCTTCCGCTCCTGATGCTGGCTCCCTGCTGGTGCAGAGGGTCAGAGGCAGTGATGATGGCTTGAGTAGTTGGGTTCCTGCCACACACGTGGGAAACCTGGATTGAGTTTCGAGCTCCCAGCTTTAGCTCAGCTCAGGCCAGGCCTCCGTGGGCATTTGGGGAATGAACCAGCAGATGGGGGATCTATTTGTCTGTTTTTCTGCCACTCAAATAGATGAACTTAAATTTTGTTTTTTTTTTAAATAGGCTAGTTCCATGGTGTTTTGTTTGTTTTTCACCAGGACATTTTTGGAGAGGCTGGGTTTTAGCATGTTCCTCTGCTTGATTCCTCCTGTTTCCATCCAGGTTAGGCGTTTTGTTAGAAATGCTGTGTAGGAGGAGCACACACTGCCAGCTTAGAGATAGCAGGTGAGAAATTGCATCATCCGGTTAAGGTGGTAGCAGCCAGAGTTCTTCATGGCTAACAACACCTTCCCCCTGTCGGTGGTTAAGGTGACCAGTAAGTGGCCAGTGGGTGATGGACGGAGCACTTGTGAGTTCCCTTCGTCCTGTGGCTTCGTATCCATTGATGATTCTTACCTCAATTTCACGTGTGTTTTTTTTTTTTGTTGTTTTGTTTTTTTTTTAATTAATTTATTTGAAAGGCAAAGTTAGAGAGAAGGAGAGACAGAGAAAGGGTTCTTCCATCTGCTGGTTCACTGCCCAAATGGCTGCAATGGCCAGAGCTGTGCTGATCTGAAGCCAGGAGACAGGAGCTTCTGGGTCTCCCAGGCGGGTGTGGGGTCCCAAGGCCTTGGGCCATCTTCTACTGCTTTCCCAGGCCATAGCAGAGAACTGGATTGGAAGTGAGTAGCCAGGTCTTGAACTGGCACCCATATAGGGTGCTGGCAATGCAGGCAGTGACTTTACCCACTACGCCACAGCAGCGGCCCCCAAATCCATACATTTTTGAAAAAAAATTTTGTTCTGGGTAGAATTCATGGAAGTCGTTCACCGTGTGGATTTTTCTGGGTTGTGTACAAGGAGAAAGTAATTGTGCTTAGCTGAACTCGGGGAAAAGGAAATTATATGTGACATTTGAGTAAATAATTAAAGTTCCTTTATGGTTTTGATGTAAATCTAGTATAGAATCAGCATACTCTCCAATAAATAAAGTATTGTTCCAGCAATAGGGTCTAGTAGTTCCTTTGTCTAATTCATGTGTTAATAACCTCTTGGGGGTGAGTGTGTGGGGTAGTGGTCAAGCTGCCGCCTGGGATGCCCAATCCCATCCTGGAGCACCCGGGTCAAGTCCTGGCTACGCTGCTTCCTCCTAGTGTGCACTCTGGGAAGGCAGCAGATGACTTGATCTGCTTGGGGGCTTGTCTGGGAGGCCACATTGTGCAGTGGTAGTCATGCGGATTGTCTGGTCTCAGCTGACTGACTAAATCCTCTCATAAAATATATTCTTCAGGCTTAATGTCTCCTTTATGATGAGGTGTTGACTGTCTGTAACTGACGTTTTTGTTCTTTAGAGATTCTGGAGAGTGATGTGACACCAGGGACCGTTTTGGTAACAGAAGAAGAACTTAGTAGATGTGTTGAAGATGTGTTTAAGGTTAGTAATTCAACCTAACTAATGTTTTTAGCTAATACTTGGATCTGGTCTAAAATAATTTTGTGTTTCAGCTGCTGTTTCAGGAACTGGAATGACTAATTTTAAGGTCCAAGCTGTAAAATCTTTTTTTAGTGAACAGACCTAAAAAAACACTGAGTTTCATCATTTACTTTTTTCTTTTTAAGATTTATTTTTATTTATTTGAAAGAGTTACAGAGAGAGGTACAGACAGAGACAGTGAGAGGTCTTTCATCCACTGGTTCACTCCCCAGATGTCCAAATGGCCAGAGTTGAGTGATCTGAAGTCAGGAGCCAGGAGTTTCTTCTGGATCCCCAACGTGGTTGCAGGGGCCCAAGGACTTGGGCCATCTTCTGCTGCTTTCCCAGGCCATAGCAGAGAGCTGGATCAGAAGAAGAGCAGCTGGGACTCAAACCGGCGCCCATATGGGATGCTGGCACTGCAGGTGGGGCTTTAACCTGCTGTGCCACAGCACTGGCCCCTCATCATTTACTTTGATTGTTAAAATGGTTTAGATCTCTGATGGCACATCCCACTAGTGAAAGTGTCTTCTGAAGAAATTGGCAGAGGCATTTCCAGCTGTCTAAAGTTGTGCTAATTGTGAATATGTTTTATAACATTTTAAAGAAAATGTTTTATTTGTTTATTTGAATGGCAGAGTAACAGAGAGACAGAGGGGGAGACAGAGAGTTCTTCCATCTGCTGGTTCACTCCCTAAATGGCTACAATGATAGAGACTGCGCCAGACTGAAGCCAGGAGCTTGGAGCTCCATCCGGGTCTCCCATGTGGCTGTCAGGGCCTCAAGTACTTGGGCCATCATCCACTGCTTTCCTAGGTGCATTAACAGGGAGCTGGCTCAAAAGTGAAGCAGCAGGGACTTGAACTGGTACTGTCATCACAAGCAGTGGCTTAATCCACTGTACCATAATACCAGCCCCTACTTTATACTGTTTGATAGTAATCACTAGCATAACGAAGTAAGTCTGAATAAGAGAATCCTGCAGATGAAAATGAAAAAATATGTATGATTTGTATGTTCTCTATATTATAATCTTTGTTAAAGGTGTATCTATTTATTTATTTATTTATTTGAAAGAGTTCCAGAGAGAGAAAAGGAAAGAGAGAGATTGATTCCATTCGCTGGTTCCCTTTCCAAGTGGCTGCAATGGCCAGGGCTGGACCAGGTTGAAGCCAGGATCCAAGAGCTTCTTCCAGGTCTCCCACCTGGCTGGCAGACACCCAAGTACTTGGGCTATCCTGCCCTGTTTAACCTGCTCCACCACAGCCCCTGCCTCTGTAATCATATACATACAGAATATATATTTCTGAACAAAAATGGAATTTGTTTTTGTTAGGGCCATTTGGAGCTGGGATAAATGCTCTTTTTAAAGTTTATCTTGATAATTTATGGTAATATTTTACTATTGAAAATATTTGCATTGGTAGACAAACTTTCAGAATTATATTCTTTTTTTTTCTTTAAAGATTTATTTGTTACTTATGAGATAGGCAGAGTTACAGAGAGGCAGAGAGAGAGAGAGGTCTTCTATCTGCCAGTTCACTCCCCAGATGACTGGAATGGCCAGAGCTGCACTGATCTGAAGCCAGGAGCCAGGAGCTTATTCCACGTCTCCTACACTGGTGCAGGGCCCCAAGGCCTTGGACCACCTTCTACTTCTTTTCTAGGCCATAGCAGAGAGCTGGATCAGAAGTGGAGCAGCCGGGACTTGAACCGGCGCCCATATGGGATGCTGGCACTGCAGGTTGGGGTTTTTCCCTCTACACTACAGCGCTGGTCCCAGGGTTATATTCTTTGTAAAATGATGCATTGGTAGTCCCCCAAATAGTGAAATATGGAGTTGTAATATGACTCAGTGATTTCCAAGTGTATACTCAAGGGAAAATGAAAACACATATATGCAAAACTCCTACATATATGTTAGTAACAGCATATTCATAACAACCAGAATGTGGAAATAACCAGAATATCTATCAACCACTGAAGATATAAGCAGATAGAATATATCCATACAGTGGACTGTTTCCAACACTGAAAAGGAATGAAGCATGTATGTACGCTCTACAGCATCAGTAAATACTAACAAGCAAGGAGAGGTGAAGGAAGCCAGACATAAAAGACCACGTGTTGTGTGATCCCATTGACTTGACATGTCCAGATAGGCAAATTCCTAGGAAGCAACGTAGATTCGTGGTCGCCAGAGGCTGGGCCCTGGGCTGGGGAGCTGGGAGTTCTGATGGGTGTCAGGCTTCTTTTTGTGGTGGTAAGGATGTTCTGGAATTAGTGGTGATGGTAGCCCAGTCTCGTGACTGTACTACAAAGCACTGAATTGCACAGTTTTAAGAGTGAGTTATATTGTTTCTCAGCGTTTTGGCTAAGATCAAGTGTAAAAGGGTGAATTATGTGACATCTGAATCTTAGCTCAATAGTAAAATTTATATTCTGTCTTTGTTTTCTATTGTAGCAAATTCAAAGTCCAAGAACATTTTTAAAATTTAGTTTTTCAGGAAATAGTTCAAACACTGAAAAAAATTATGAAGGGTAAAACACTTGTACAGCCAATACTTAGCTTAGTTCCGTCTGCTCCATTTCCAATCCAGCACTCTGCTAATGTGCCCGGGAAAGCAGCAGAGGATGACCCAAGTCCTTGGGCCCCTGCACCTCTGTGGGAGACCTGGAGGAAGCTTCTGGCTCCTGGCTTCGGATTGGCTTAGCTCTGGCCAAAAAGGCCGTCTGGGGAGTGAACCTGAAGATGGAAGACCCCTCCCTCTCTGTCTCTGCTTCTCCCTGTAACTCTATCTTTCAAATAAGTAAATTGAATCTTTTAATAAAATTTTTTTAAAGATTTATGTATTTTTTTGAAAGGCAGAATTACACAGAGAGAGAGATTTCATCACTCCCCAAATGGCCCAGGAATTTCACCTGGGTCTCCCACGGAGGTGGCAGGAGCCCAAGCACTTGGGCCATTTTCTACTGCTTTCCTAGGCACATTAGCAGGGCGCTGGTTTGAAAGTAGAGCAGCTGGAAGGCTGGCATTGTGACAGGGGTAAACCTGCTACCAGTAATGCCAGCATCCCATGTGGGTTCCGGCGTGTGCCTTCTCTGCTTCTCATCCAGCTCCCTGCTAATGGCTTGGGAAGCAGAAGATGGCCCAAGTGTTTGGGCCCCTGCCACCCACTTGGGAGACCTGAAGGATGCTCCTGCATCCTGGTCAGTGCTGGCCATTTTGGCCATCTGGGGAGTGAACTAACAGAATGAGGATCTCACTCTCGCTTCCCCTCTCCCTCCCTCTCTGTAACTCTGATTTTCAAAATAAATAAATAAATTTTTAATAGTTGTTTTATTATTTTTATTTATTTGAAAGGCAGAGTTACAGAGAGGCAGAGGCAGAGAAAGAGGTCTTACATCCACTGGGTCACTCCACAAATGGCTGCAATGGCCAAACCAGACTGGGCCAATCCATAGCCAGGAGCCTGGAGCTTCTTCTAGGTCTCTTATGTGGGTACAAGGGCCAAAGGACTTGGGCCATCTTCTGCAGCTTTCCCAGGCCATAGCAGAGAGCTGGATCAGAAGAGGAGCAGCTAGGACTCGAACCGACGCCCATATGGAATGCCAGCATTGCAGGCAGTGGCTTTACCCACTACGCCACAGTGCTGGCCCCTAGAGTAAATATTTTTTTGTAGATTTAACTAATTGAGGCCGGCACCGCGGCTCAATAGGCTAATCCTCTGCCTGCGGTGCTGGCACACCGGGTTCTAGTCCTGGTCGGGGTACCGGTTCTGTCCCGGTTGCTCCTCTTCCAGTCCAGCTCTCTGCTGTGGCCCGGGAGTGCAGTGGAGGATGGCCCAAGTACTTGGGCCCTGCACCCACATGGGAGACCAGGAGAGGCACTTGGCTCCTGGCTTCGGATTAATGTGGTGTGCCAGCCGCAGCGCGCCGGCCACAGTGGCCGTTGAGGGGTGAACCAACAGAAAAAGGAAGACCTTTCTCTGTCTCTCTCTCTCACTGTTCACTCTGCCTGGCAAAAAAACTAAAACTAAAACTAAAACAAAAACAAAAACACACATAATTAAGTAATCGAGGGGGCCCACGCTGTGGTGCAGTGGGTTAAATCCACTGCCTGCAGTGCTGTCATCCTATATGTGCACCGTTCAAGTCCCGGCTGCTCCACTTCTGATCTAGCTCTCTGCTATGGCCTGGAAAAGCAGTAGAAGATGGCCCAAGTCCTTGGGCCCCTGCACCCGTGTGGGAGAACCGGAAGAAACTCCTGGCTCCTGGCTTTGGATCAGCTCAGCTCTGGCTGTTGCAGTCATTTGGGGCGTGAACCAGTGGATGGAAGACCTCTTTCTCTCTGGCTCTACCTCTTTTTATAACTCTGTCTTTCAAATAAGTAAAATAAATCTTAAAAAAAAAAAAAGCAACTAATTGAGGTATATGTAAACCATATGCTATAACATGATCAGTTTCAAATATACAATTTATGATTTTTAGTGAGTTCATAAATTGGTGAATTTTAGAGCATTTTCTCCCTCCATAACGGATCCCTGTGCCATTTACAGTTGCGTCCTGTTCCTATAACTCCAGGCCACCAGCTGTCTTGTCTGTGCAGTGGATTTGCCTTTGCGTAGCTACTTTATATCAGGGCATTGTGCCACACTGGTTCTCCTGGGTGTAGCTGCTGTCACTCAGCATAGTGTTTCTGAGATTCATCCAGATTGTTGCACAAATTAGTGTTTTGTCCCTTTTTATTGCTAGATAATATTCCATGTAGAACTATACCACAGTTTGTTTTTCCATTGATCAGTTGATGAAAATTTGGATATAAAAGTAAACCTTTCTTTTAAAAAACAGCTTTATTGAGATAAAATTAACATGTTATACAATTCACCGACTTAAAGTATACAAACCCATGGCTTTTTTTTTTTTTTTAATTTTTTTTTATTTATGTGAAAGAGTTACACAGAGAAGGAGAGGCGTAGAGAGAGAGGTCTTCCATCCACTGGTTCACTCCCCAGATGGCTGCAACGGCCGGAGCTGCGCCAATCTGAAGCCAGGGGCCTCTTCCTAGTCTCCCACACAGGGGCCCAAGGACTTGGGCCATCTTCTACTGCTTTCCCAGGCCATAGCAGAGAGCTGGATCGGAAGTGGAGTAGTTGGGACTCGAACCAGTGCCCATACGGGATGCTGCCACTGCAGGTGGCAGGTTTACCTGCTATGCCACAGTGCCGGCCTCAAGCTTTTTTTTTTGTAAAGATTTATTTATGTATTTTAAAGGTAGAGTTGCAGACAGAGGGAGAATCTTTCATTTTTACTCCCCAAATGGCCGCAACAGCAGGGTCTGGGCCAGGCAGAAGCTGGGTTGGAAGCGGAACATCTGGAATTTAAACTGGCGCTCATATGAGATGCTGGCGCTTCTGGCAGCAGCTTTACCTGCTATGCCACAGTGCTGACCCCTCCCCCCGCAAATACCTTTTTTGTATTTTCATAAATTTGCACAAGCATCATTTAAATTTTTTTTGATTTCCAAGGTAGAGAGACACAGAGATATCCCATCTACTGGTTTGCTCCCCAAATACCTGTAACAGCCAAGTCTGAGCTAGGCTGAAGCCGGGAGCCTAGAACTCTTCTGGGTCTCCCACATGGGTGGCAGAGACCCAAATACCTCCAGCCTCCCAGGGGGCACGTGAGCAGGAAGCTAGAATTAGAAGCAGAGCTGAGACTTGAACATAGATACTCTGATATGTGAGGCAGGCACCCCAAGCAGTATCTTAAGTGCTGTACCAAATACCTGCCCCTGTATTCTGTCATTACAACCAGTTTTGGAACATTTCGTTTTCCAAAAAGGAAACCCCACACCACTCAGCCACACTCTCCTGAATTCTTCCCTGCTTCTTCCCTGTGTTCCAGTCCTCGGGTAACTACTTCTGTACTTCCTGTCTCTATAGATTTGCCTACTCTGACCATTTCCTTTTTTTTTTTTTTTTAAAGACTTTATTTATTTATTTGAAAGAGATACAGAGGGAAAGAGAGAGTGAGTGAGAGATCTTCCATCTGCTGGTTCATTCCCCAAATGACCACAACGGCCTTGGCTGAGCCAAGATGGAGCCAAGAGCTTCCTCCGGGTCTCCCACATGGGTGCAGGGGCCCAGGCACTTGGGCCATCCTCTGCTGCTTTCCCAGCCACACTAGCAGGAAGCTGGACTAGAAGTGGAGCAGCTGGAACTTGAACCAGTGCCCATATGGGATGCTGGCACTGCAGGCAGAGGCTTAACCTTCTACGCCATAGCATCAGCCCCCTGACTGTTTCCTGTAAATGGAATATAAACATCATACAATATGTGATCTTTTGTGTCTGCCTGTTTTCTCTTAGCTGGATGTGTTAAGATTCATCCACCTTGTAATATGAATCAGAACTTCATTCTGTTTTGTAGTCAAATAGTATTCCATTGTGTTAACACAGTAGCCATATTGATGGACTTTGAGTCTCTGTATCTTGGCTGGCGTAAGTAAAATGGTGTTGTGGACATTCACGCACAAGTTGTTTTGTGTATTTTGACTTCCGTTTGGCGTACATGTAGAATGGAATTACTTGATCATATGTTAACTGTATGTTTAACTGTCTGGGCTACAGCCAAACTTGTTTGCCAAAGTGGCTGCACCGTTCTACCTTTCCATAGTAGAATATGAGGGTGTGGAGTAAATCTAAAGCCATGTTCTTTCAGATAAGAAGGTTTCTGTTTAGTTTTGTTTTAACTTTTCTATATGATAATAGTACATTTGTAGATATAAAAATCGTGCTTAAAATTCAAAATTTGTAGCAGGTGTTTGGCGTAGTAGTGAAGCCACTGCTTGGGAGGTTTGCATCCCATGTTGGATGGAGTGCCTGGATTTGAGTCTTAGCACTGCTTCCAGTTCCAGCTTCCTGCTGATGTCCACCCCGGGAGGCAGAGGTGATGGCTCAAGTAGCTGGGTCCCTGTCAGTCGTGTGGGAGACTCAGACTGAGTCTGTGGCTCTCGGCATCAACCTAGCCAAATGCTAGCTGTTGCAGACATCTGGGAAGTGAAACCAGCAGATGGAAGATCTCTGTCTCTGTCTCTCTGCCTTTCAAATTAAAAGAAAAAAATTCAAAAATTGTTCTCCATAGCACTCATTTTATTGGTAAATTGTAATGTTCACTACCTTTTTGGAATTTCACTATTAAAAAAAAAAAAAGCAGAGGGGCTGGCTACATGGCCTAGAGGGTAAAACTGCCACCTGCAGTGCCGGCATTCCGTATGGATGCCGGTTCAAGTCCTGGCTGCTCCACTACCAATCCAACTCTCTGCTATGGACTAGGAAAGCAGTAGAAGATGGCCTGAATCCTTGGGGCCCCTACACCCGCGTGTGAGACCTCGAAGAAGCTCCTGGCTTCAGATTGGCTGAACTCCAGCTGTTGTGGCCATTTGGGGAGTGAACCAACAGATGGAAAACCTCTCTCTCTCTCTCTCTCTCTCTCTGCTTCTGCTTCTTTCTAACTCTGCCCCTCAGATAAATAAATTGATCTTTTTTTTTATTTATTTTTTTTATTTTTTATTTTTTGACAGGCAGAGTGGACAGTGAGAGAGAGAGACAGAGAGAAAGGTCTTCCTTTGCCGTTGGTTCACCCTCCAATGGCCGCCGCGGCCAGCGCGCTGCGGCCGGCGCACCGTGCTGATCCGATGGCAGGAGCCAGGAGCCAGGTGCTTTTCCTGGTCTCCCATGGGGTGCAGGGCCCAAGCACCTGGGCCATCCTCCACTGCACTCCCTGGCCACAGCAGAGGGCTGGCCTGGAAGAGGGGCAACCGGGACAGAATTCGGCACCCCGACCGGGACTAGAACCTGGTGTGCCGGCGCCGCAAGGGGGAGGATTAGCCTAGTGAGCCGCGGCGCCGGCCACTTTTTTTTTTTTTTTTTTAAACAGTATACCCTTTACAGGGTTGCCCTGGTACACAAATGTGGAATCAAATTGCTCATAGACAAAACATGATAGGATGATTTAGTGAGTAAAGTGCTGGTTTTATTTATTTATTTTTAAAGATTTATTTATTTATTTGAAAGGCAGAATTATAGAGAGGTAGAGGCAGAGAGAGAGAGAGAGAGAGATCTTTCATCCGCTAGTTCACTCACCAAATGGCCATAATGATTGGAGCCAGGCAGATCTGAAGCCAGGAGCTTGAAGCTTCTTCCAAGGCTCCCACATGGGGGCAGAGGGCCAAGGACCTGGGCCGTCTTCTGCTGCTCTTTCATAGCAGAGAGCTGGATTGGAAGCGAAGCAGCTGGAACTCAAGCTGGTGCCCACAATGGGATGCCAGCACTGCAGGCAGTGGCTTTACCTGCTACACCACAGCACTGGCCCCTAGTTTTATTTTTTTTAATGCTTCATTTATATATTCCTGAAAAGACAGGTCTTATATCAGATTTGAATATTGGTAGGCAAGAGCCTCTCAGATTATAGAAAGATAAGAAATTACGTAGAACCGTCAAGAACACCCTGAATTGAAAAGCAAGATTCCACTGAGTTTCAGAAAAATTCTCTTTAATCCGTCCCATCAAAGAAAATCGAGATAAGAAACTGTTAAATGGTTGGGTGTAGAATGTCAGAAAGACTTGAAAGCATGGTCAGGCTGGGGTGGGGCTAATCAAGTCTAAAGTTTGACACAGGCTGCTCATAGTAACCCTTGGAAGACAGTGGACTGCCTTTATAGGAAAAAGAAAATGAAATAGGGAATTAGCCTCTAACACACACACACACACACACACACACACACACAGATTCATATTGTGAATCCTCCCATTGTCACTCCCACAGAGAGGGAGGAACCCCCTCCTAGGTTGGTGAACAGTTCAGTGAATTTAAAACCTCCTGCATGTTGTAGACACTTGATTAAGCACCAAGCATTAGGATTATTCTGGAACCAAGGAGGGGTGTAGCAGGGTAATTATTCTCCCTCCAAGGTTTTGGCAGCCCAGCTGCAGTTGGAAAACAGAGGAAATGTGTATGTTGGAGGAAAATGGTAAACACTGTGTAGAACTGAGCAACAAAGGATGTGTTGTCTCCATTAACTTTCTGCTAATGCGAAATGACAGAGTGCGGCTCAAAGGCAGGAAATAAGCAAAACATCTGGGCTGGGTGAATTGCTACAGCAACTCCCTGAGTAACGAGAGGGTATTTAATTTTAGAGAGGCATTTGGGAACGTGGCCAGCTCTGTTTTTTTCTTCCCGTCTCTCTTTTCTGTGTTTATTAGCAGACTTATTGAATATACATAACTTACAGTCCATCCATTAAAAGAGTATAGCTCAGTGACTTTTAGTATACTTATAGGGTTTTACACCCACCATCACAATCTATTTTAGAATATTTTTCTCAAAACTCCCTCTCTCAAAGAAACCTCATATCCATTTAGCTGTCATTGCCCATTCTCACCACTCTGTCGTGAGCCCCAGGCAGCTACTACTCTGCTTTCTGTCTCTGTAGATTTGTCTGCTCTGCTCTGGACTTCCCCTGTTAGTACAATATGTTGTCTTTTCTTTTCTTTTTTTTTTGAAGATTTATTTATTTATTTGTAAGTCAGTTACACAGAGAGAGGAGAGGCAGAGAAAGAGGTCTTCCATCCACTGGTTCACTCCCCAGTTGGCTGCAACTGCTGGAGCTGTGCCTATCCAAAGCCAGAAACCTGGAGTCTCCCACGTGGATGCAGGGGCCCAAGAACTTGGGCCATCTTCTGCTGCTTTCCGTGGCTATAGCAGAGAGCTGGATTGGAAGTGGAGCAGCCGGGACTCGAACTGGCACCCATATGGGATGCCAGCACTGCAGACAGTGGCTTTATCCACTGCACCACAGCACCAGCCTGTTTTTTTTTTTTTTTTTAAGAGTTATTTGTTTATTTGAAAGATGGAGTTACAGAGAAAGAGTGCACATGAGAGAGTGAGAACTTCTGTCAGCTCGTTCACTCCCCAATTTGCTGCAACGGCCGGAGCTGGGCTGACCTGAAGGCAGGAGCCAGTAGCTTCTTCCTGGTCCCCTGTGTGGGTACAGTGGCCCAAGCTCTTGGGCCATCTTCCACTGCTTTCCCAGGTGCTTTAGCAGGGATCTGGGATTGGAAGGGGAGCAGCCAAGACACGAACTGACACCTATATGAGATGCCAGCACTGCAGGTGGCGGCTTAACCTGCTGTGCTATAGCACTGGCCCCAATTTCCTTACATTCTGTCCAACACTCATTATTACCTGTTTCTGTCCTGCTAAGTCGTATAGGATCTCATAGTGATTTTTACCTACCTTTCCCTGATGGCTATGGATACAGGCTTTTCATGTACTGTGCCCATTTGCATCTTTTTGGGAGAAATGTGTGAGCTCCTTTGTCACTGTTAAGTTGGGTTATGCGTGTTTTTGTTACTGATGGGTTGAGGGCTGGGACTCCTGACTGAGAATCTCGCCATTCAGTCTCCTCACAGGTCCTTCCCTGCCCTCCCCGTGGAAAACGAGTCTTGTGGTCCCCAACCTGCTCTCACCTTGGCCTGGCATCTTGCTTTGGAGCTTTAGGTCTGATTTCTGTTGATGCCTTGCTTGGCATTTCCAGTTTGACATCCGGTGTGTGTGTGTCATGCCAGCCTCCTCCAGCTGCTGACTCCGGCCGTGCACTGCCCTAGAGCCCAGAGTTCCTCGGAGCCAGCTACCCCTTTGCTTTGCACACAGTTGTGCTCAGGCTGGTTGTCTGATCTTTTCAAGGCCGTAGTAGGGAAATGGTGTTGTGGCACTGTGCTTTAGGCCACTGTTTGTGAAGGTGGCATCTCATATCAGGGCAATGGTTCAAGTCCCACATGTACCACTTCTGATCCAGCTCCTTGCTAATGTGCCTGGGAAAGCGGCAGAGGATTGCCCAAATGTTTGGACCCTTGGCACCTATGTGGGAGACCCAGATGGGTTCCAGGTTCCTGGCTTTGACTTGGCCCTGCCCTGGCCTTAGTGGCCATCTGGCCAGTGAACCAGCAGTTGAAAGATCTCTTGGTCTCTCTCTCCTTTTCTGTCACTCTGCCTTTCAAATAAATAAACCCCCCCCCTTTTTTTTTTTTTAAGACCATACCAGAATTAGAAATAAAAGATTAAGGGCTGGTGCTGGGGTGTTGCAGGTAAAGCTACTACCTGTAGTGCCAGCAATCCCATATAGGTGCCAGTTTGAATCCCAGATGCTCCACTTCCAATCCAGCTCTCTGCTACGGCCTGGGAAAGCAGTGGAAGATGGCCCAAGTCCTTGGGTCCCTGCACCCATATGGGAGACCCGGAAGATGCTCCTGGTTTCAGATTGGCCCAACTCCAGCGGGAGTAAAACAGCGGGCAGAAGACCTCTCTCTCTCTCTCTCTGCCTCTGCCTCTGCTTCTCTGAAACTCTACCTTTCAAATAAATAAATAAATCTGTAAAGAGAGCTTCTTCCAGGTATCCCACATGGGTGCAGGGACCCAAGAACTTGGGCCATCCTCTATTGCTTTCCCAGGCCATAATAGAGAGCTGGATCAGAAGTGGAGTAGCCAGGACTTGAACCGATACCCATATGGGATGCTGGCATTGCAGGCAACAGCTTTACCTGCTATGCAACAGTGCTGGGCCTGCAAGGTGTATTGAGGCCGCTGTGTGCTGTACACTTTCTTTAAAAGGCAAGGATCATATGTTAGAAATGCCTTAAAATATGAGCACATTTGAAGTTTAAAGGACCGCGCCCTCAGCCCTGTGAGTGGGGTCTGATGGTGGGAGCAGTCCCCAGGCTGGGCTGCTTCACACGTGGCGGGGGTAGAGCAGCGTGGTCAGGAATACTGTGCAGTGCTGGAGGAGGTGGCTTCGTCTGTGGGTGTGTGAGCAGGCCCTAGTGAAACCAGCGTAGTATTTGTGCTTCGTCGGCATAAATACTTCTCACCTTCCTCTGTCTGGTAGAATTAGCTGAGCCACCAAGGGGCCCTGTTGCTCAAATGACCTTTAGGGCAGTGCTTCCCTGCTGTCTGTCCTCTGACTCTGAGTGTCTGTGCCCCCTCTCTGCTAGGGGAGAAAGTACGGGTGTGTGTGTTTGGCTGCAGATGTAGAAAGAGGCCCAGAGCACACAGGGACTGCTTTTGGGACAGAGTGGGAGAACTGCAATTCTTTTGTATTTATTGTTTTCTATTTATTTTACTTAACTCAAAACACAGAGAGACAGACAGAGATCTGCCCACTGCCTCATTCCCCAGCTGCCTGCAGTAGCTTGGAGCCGGGCCAGGCTGAATCCAGGGGCCAGTTATGCAGTTCATGTCTCCCAGGTGGGTGGCATGGCCCCAACCACTTGAACCGTCACCCACTGCCTCCCAGGTACACATTACAAGGAAGCTGGAGTTGGGAGCAGAGCTGAGATTTCAGCCCAGCACTCAGATGTGGGTGCAGGTGTCCCAGTTAGCATCTAACGCGCTGAACCAAATGCCTACCTCAGTTCTTTATTTGGACATTCTCTTGCCGTTATGAGCCCGGCCAGGTTCTGAGGCAGGAAAAATGCTTCGTTTTAGTATTCTTCACAGTCCTTGCCTAAGACTTCCTGAAAGCAGGAACGACCAGGAGATACTTAATGAGTTTATTTTCTACAGTCTGATTTCCATTTTATCTCTCTCTTTCCAGATTCAGGAAATCTTGACTTTAATTATCCAAGTCTTTGCCCACATCAAATCTGAGCGAATTTCTAATTACAGTTACTCTGTCAGATTGGGCATTTGACTCCTCTTCCTGAATCTTTAATTAGTTTTACAGAGCGAATTCAAAGAATAGAATTGGGTACTGGAAGACCCTTTAGAAATGACTTAGCATAAGCCCTCCTGTTCTGAATAGACCTTTCAGTCGTCCCCTGTCTGAGAGGACCTGGTTCAAGGTACCCCCAAAGAGTCCAAAATCCACAGATGTGCATGTCCCTTATAGAAAATAGCATAGTATTTGCTGGTAACCTATGTGTTCCTCTCATGAGAGCATTTTTTTTTATTTATTTATTTATTTATTTATTTATTTGAAAGAGTTACAGAGAGACAGAAAGGTCTTCCATCCACTGGTTTACTCCCCAGATGGCCACAATGGCTGGAGCTGCACTGATTGGAAGCCAGGAGCCAGGAGCTTCTTTCAGGTCTCCCATGTGGGTACAAAGACTCAAGGACTTGGACCATCTTGTACTGCTATCCCAGGTCATAGCAGAGAGCTGGATCAGAAGAGGGACTCGAACTGGCACCCATATGGGATGCTGGCGCTTTAGTCGGTAGCTTTACTTGCTATGCCACAGCACCAGCTCCAAGAGTGTGTCTTAAATCATCTCTATAATACTTAGCAATACCTAATACAAGGTAAATGGTATGTAAATGGACTTTTTTTAAAAAAAGATTTATTTATTGATTTGAAAGGCAGAGTTAGAGAGAAGGAGAGGTAGAGAGAGAGAGAGAGAGGTTTTCCTTTTTTTTTTTTTATTTGACAGATAGAGTTAGACAGTGCAAGAGAGAGAGAGAAAGGTCTTCCTTCCGTTGTTCACCCCCCAAATGGCCGCTAATGGCTGGAGCTATGCTGATCTGAAGCCAGGAGCCAGGTGCTTCTTCCTCGTCTCCCATGCGGGTGCAGGTGCCCAAGCACTTGGGCCATTCTCCACTGCCCTCCCGGGCTACAGCAGAGAGCTGGACTGGAAGAGGAGCAACTGGGACCAGAACCCGGTGCCCATATGGGATGCCAGTGCCGCAGGCGGAGGATTAGCCAAGTGAGCCACAGCGCCAGCCCGAGAGAGGTTTTCCATCTGCTGGTTCATTCCCCAGGTGGCTGCAATCTGGAGCTGCGCTGATCCAAAGGCAGGAGCCAGGAGCTTCTTCTGGCCTTCTATGTGGGTGCAGGGGACAAGGACTTGGGCCCTCTTCTACTGCTTTCCCAGGCCATAGCAGAGAGCTGGATGGGAAGTGGAGCAACTGTGACTGGAACTGGTGCGCATATGGGATGTGGCACTGCAGGCGGTGGCTTTACCTGCTACACCACAGCACTGGCCCCATAAATGGACTTTTTAAGGACATTGTGTTTAGGAAATAATGAGAAAGAAAAAAATCTATACATATTCAGTACAGATGTAATTTTAATTTTTTAAATCTATTTTATTTGAGATAAAGAAAAAAAATAACCGAGTAAGAGAGATCTCCCAGCCACTGTTGTACTCCCCAGATGCATGGGAGCCAGGAACTCCATTCAGATTCCTATGTGGGTAGCAGAGACCCAGCTACTGGAGACATCACAGGGTGCACATTAGAAGGAGCTGGGATCCGGAGCAGAGCTGGGACTGGAGCCCAGGCCCCCCTCATATTGGATGCAAGTGTCCTAAGTGGTGTCTCAAACCACTGTGCCAAATACTCACTCCAATGGGTGTAATGTTGTTTTTTAAAGATTTATTTATTTACTTGAAAGTCAGAGTTACACAGAGAGAGAAGGAGAGGCAGAGAGAGGGCGGGGGGGTCTTTTATTCACTGGTTCACTCCCCAGTTGGCTGCAACAACTGGAGCTGTGCCGATCCAAAGCCAGGAGCCAGGAACTTCTTCTGGGTCTCCCACATGGGTGCAGGGGCCCAAGGACTTGGGTCATCTTCTACTGCTTTCCTAGGGCATGGCAGAGAGCTGGATCAGAAGTGGAGCAGCCAGGACTTGAACTGGCGCCCATATGGGATGCTGGCACCACAGGTGGTGGTTTTACCTGCTACACAACAGCGCCGGCCCCCCAACAGGTTTGATTTAAAAAAATTTTTTTTTGAGGATTGGCCTTGTGGCACAATGGGTTATGCCACCACCTGTGCCACCAGCATCCCATATGAGCACCTAGTCTCGGCTGCTTCACTTCTGATCCAGCTCCCTGCTAATAGACCTGGGAAACCAGTGGAAGATGGCGCAAATGTTTGGGCTCCTATACCCGCGTGGGAGACCCAACAGAGTTCCTGGCTCCTGGCTTCGGCCTGGTGCAACCCTGGCTATTGCAGCCATTTGGAGAATGAACCAACAGATGGAAGATCTCTCTCTCTCTCTCTCTCTCTCTCTCTCTCTCTGATATTTGCATCTGTGACAAATTTAATGCAAACGGCTTTATAGTGAGAAGTCTCTCTTTCACCTTTGGCCTTCCCTAAGGAAATCATTCTTTCTGGAAATTTCCATCTATACCTGAACCATGACCTTGAGTTACCGTAGAAGGAAATACCCTTCAAAGCAGCAGGGGCTGCAGGTGTTAGGTTTCCGACGGCTCCCCAGCCAGGGCTCTGGCGCAGACTACTGGGGAGTGCTGGACCTGTGAGCCACGCAGACCTGGGTCGGAACCTGGCTGCACGCCTGTTGTCAGTGTGATATCAGACAGGAGCGTCTGGTCAGGTCGTAGCACCTGTGGCACAGAAGTGCCCACAAAACTGTCAATTGCCTTTTGGCTCAAGGAAACTTTTTTAAAAAAAGATTCATTTTGTGCAATATGTTCCGAAAGCATGCACAGTCCAAAATACTTGCTATGTTTGGTAACTTGCCTTGTTCTTTTTGTTCTCACGAGCCTTACACGCACCCAGCGAGTGCACGAGGAGTTCTGGAGCAGTGCTAGCTGGGCTCGCTGGCATGCCTGAGAGGGCGGTGCCCCGCGGTGCCAGCCTTGGCTGGGGCGATCAGGTGCCAGGCCGGGGTGCCCTCCAGCGCGAGAATCAGTCTGTTGGATTGCGATAGGCTCCTCGTGCTTGTGTTTCTACACGTGCACTTCCTGGGAAAGACAAGGAAGAAGACAATGCCACCCACAGTAGCATCAAACCTAATAAAGATTTAGAAATAAATTCAGCATTTTCACAGAGCTTATAGTGTTCAGAATGCTTTAGCACAGATTATCTTACTTGGTCCTTATACCAAACGCTTAATGCTTACATTATACATGAGAAAACTGAGACTGAAATGGATCTAAATGCTGTATCTGTGTTCACTCTCTCAGTGTGTGCTTTTGGGTAATCACAGCAGTGCCAGAGACAAAACCCACAGCCCCGTAAGCTGCTTCCTGAATTCCTGGTGCTCCCCTGCCCCCTCCATGGGGATCTCCAAGGGTCACACTTAGCAAAGCACTGGAGTCTGTGACATGAGAGGGGGCGTGCGTGAGGACTCCCTTCTGTTTTATTTGCTGTGAAGCAGAAACCATGTTTACCTCTTTTTTTTTTTTTTTTAAGATTTATTTTATTTATTTGAAAGAGTTACAGAGAGAGACAGAGAGAGTCCTTCCATCCACTGATTCATTCCCCAAATGGCTTTAATGGTTGGAACTGGGCTGATCTGAAGCCAGGAGCTAGGAGCTTCTTCCAGGTCTCCCACGTGGGTGCCAGGGCCCAAGCACTTGGGGATCTTCCGCTGCTTCTCCAGGCCATTAGCAGAGAGCTGGATTGGAAATGGAGCAGCCATAACCTGACCTGGATGACCCGCTATACCACAGCGCCAGCCCCCTCCCCGCCCCACGTTTATTCCTCATACTTAGGACCATTGCGATTCCTCTATTTTCTTTCACTGGAAGTTTAAATCTCTGGTTAACCCTTCCAGAGCCACCCCATCCTCCAGTTGTTGGTGACAGACGCTGAGCGAGCCAGTGTGGAGTCCAGCGTTCCTTTGTTCACTCTGCTGTCCCTGCCATGCTGCAGTGCACGGGTTCTATTCAGTTGGCACTGACCGAATAGTCTCTAACTACAGCGTTAACAACCATGGCAAAAGAGGAAATGAGGGATTGTGACTTTCCACAGGAATAGAGAAAATGAACAGCAGTCTACTTTGTTCATTCATTTTTTTTAAATAGATTTATTTATTTGACAGGCAGAGTGACAGGGAGGGACAGAGATATCTTCTATCTGCTGGTTCACTCCTAAGTTGCTGCAATGATCAGAGCTGGTGCAGGCCTAAGCCAAGATTCTGGAACTCCATCCAGGTCTTCCAGGTGGATGATAGGGTCCCAAGTAGATGGGCCATGTCATGCTACCTTCCCAGGGATGTTAGCAAGGAGCTCCCACTTCTAATGATGTGGGCTGCTGGCGCCACAAGCAGCCGTGTAACCCGCTGCATCACAACACTAGCCCCACACTCATCTATTTGCTTCAGTCACAAAGATGTTTTCCAGCCACGCGCTGAATGCCAGACACTTGGCCACGTTTGCAGATGTGGAAATGGTTAAGACCCAGTGGCATCCTAGTGTGGTAGACAAAGGGTTACCGTAGTGTGTGATCCAGAGTTGAGAATATCGAGAAACGTGAATCCGCCACTTGTGGGAGGGTAGCCCTCTAACCGGAAATGAAGGATTGTCAGGCTTAACCGCAGACGCCTCGTCTCAAGGCTGGATCTCTGAAGGAGAGCCAAGGTGCAGTGAGCGTGGAAAGCAGAGATTCCCAGAGGGGAACGAGGAAATCCCCAGACTGCCGCTGGGGCCCTTGGTCCCAGCCCGTGTCCCCGTCTAATCTGCCCAGAGCCGGCGTGGTTTTCACAGATCGTCGCTGGCCTCTTGTTTTGCCGCTCAGGTTTTCCTACGTGCAGGGAAGAGCGTCGAAAGGTGCAGAAGTCCAGTTAGAAAGCAGCCGTCCATTTACCCTTAAGGAAGCTTTCTCACACCACACAGTGGAAGCAGCACCTCCGCGTCTGGCTCTCCCGTTCCTGCCTAAGCTTTTCCATCTCTTGGCGCTTTGCTTGGTAATCCCCAGTTGCACACATGCCTTTTACCTGGTGGAAAGAGAGAGCCCTTGAGGAAGAGTAGAAGTTTGTTACATCCTAATCAAGGTGAAGGTTCAGTTGTCTCAATTTTTTGTCTTTTTTTTTTAAGGGCACTTTTTCTTTCCCCAGAGAAACTTTTTATTTAAGGAATACAGCCTTCATGCATTTCATAAATACAGCTTTAGGAACAGATTGATTCTTCCCATCTTATCCGCCCTCCCACCCACTCCTCTTTTTCAAGTAGTCTCACCACTTAATAACTGAGCTATTGAAAGGGCATGAAGAAAATGAGCAACCTACAGTCAAGTCAGAGTGATTGATTGGACTAGTGAGCGGTCCAGCCTCATCACGGAGGTGAGGGAACTGAGACCCCGAGAAGTCCACTGATTGCTGTTAAATCACGCAGCTAGCCAGCGGGAGAATTTACAGAGCACCCTGTGTGAGGCATAGCCAACAGTTTTCTGTTTAGAACAGTAACTTCGGGGCCAGCACTGTGACGTAGTAGGTTAAGCATCTGTGTCCAGCACCAACATCCCATATGGGCACCAGTTTGAGTCCCGGCTGCTCCACTTCTGATCCAGTTTACTGCTGATAGCCTAGGAAAGCAGTAGAAGATAGTCCACGTGTTTGGGCCACTGCACCCATGTAGGAGACCCGGAAGAAGCCCTTGGCTACAGATTGGTCCAGCTCTGGCTGTTTTGCCCATTTGGGGAGTGAACCAGCAGATGGAAGACCTTTCTCTCTCTCCTTCTCTCTGTAACTATGCAAATAAGTAAATAAATAAACAAGTAAGTAAACAAATCCTTAAAATAGAAAGGAAACTTCCCATGATACATTTCTTTCTCAGGAAGGCTTTTACCATGGGTAGAAATGATACATGAAGCATTTGGGTTGATCTAATTCCACCTCCAGGTAAGCAGGGAAGGTCCCCAATTAAAAAGCGATTGCATGATGATGGCTTAAGTACTTTGGTTTCTACCACTCACATGGGAGACTTGGATGGAGATCCTGGGTCCTGGCTTCTGCATAGCCCTACTTCAGCCATTGAGGGCATTTGGGGAATGAACCAACAGATGGAGGATATCTGTCTGTTTTTCATATAAAATGAGAGTAAATACACTCAAAAAGAGAGTACACTAACTCCTGTTCAAGGGGTTCTGCAGTACCCAGATGTCAGAGCTCGGTGTTGGGGCAGGAGGGCTCACCTAATGTGTGGGTACTGCTTCCTCAGTCAGTACTGTCACCAGCCTGGCGTGCAGGAATCTGGAAGGGACCAACCCCAGCAGTGGCCTCCACTTGCAGTGTGATGTCATTGAGAGGCCTGCTATTCTCTAGGGCACAGAGATCATCAGATGGCATTGGCTGATCACTTTGACCTCCCGTGCCTCTGGGCAGGGTTCTGAACTCCAGAGATAAGTCCGTGCTCTAGGGACTCCTCATTAAGGGTGACTTTCCACTTTGGGAGTGTACATAAAGGATAATGGTCAATGTCAGGTGCGGGCCAGACTCCTTTTTTTTTTTTTTTTTTTTTTTAAAGATTTATTTATTTGGCCGGCGCCGCGGCTCACTAGGCTAATCCTCCACCTAGCGGCGCCGGCACACCGGGTTCTAGTCCCGGTCGGGGTGCCGGATTCTGTCCCGGTTGCCCCTCTTCCAGGCCAGCTCTCTGCTGTGGCCAGGGAGTGCAGTGGAGGATGGCCCAGGTGCTTGGGCCCTGCACCCCATGGGAGACCAGGAAAAGCACCTGGCTCCTGGCTCCTGCCATCGGATCAGCGCCGTGCGCCGGCTGCAGCGCGCTGGCCGCGGCGGCCATTGGAGGGTGAACCAACGGCAAAGGAACACCTTTCTCTCTGTCTCTCTCTCTCACTGTCCACTCTGCCTGTCAAAAAAAAAAAAAAATTAAAATTAAAAAAAAAGATTTATTTATTTATTTGAAAGGCAGAGTTAGAGAGAGGCAGAGGCAGAGAGAAAGAGGTCTTTCATTTGTTGGTTCGCTCCCCAAATGGGCCAATCTGAAGCCAGGAGCCACAAACTTCTTCTGGGTCTTCCACGCAGGTGCAGGGTTCCAGGGACTTGGTCCATCTTCTACTGCCAGACAATAGTAGAGAGCTGGATCAGAAGTGGAACAGCCAGGACTCGAACCGGTGCCTATATGGGAAGCTGGTACTGCAAGTGGCAGCTTTATCCACTATATCAAAGCACCAGGCCCTGGCCAAGCCCCTCTCCCCCCTGCTAAGATTTATTTTATTTATTTGAAAGGCAGAGTTACAGAGAGGCAGAGAGAGAGAGAGAGAGAGAGAGAGAGAGAGAGAGTTCTTCCATCCGATGGTTTACTCCCCAGATGGCTGCAACAGCCAGAGTTGTGCTGATCCAAAGCCAGGAGCCAGGAGCTTCCCCTGGGTCTCCTGTGTGGGTGCAGGGGCCCAAGGGCTTGGGCCATCTTCTGCTGCTTGGCTAAATTCTTAACTCACATGTGAGTTTAGTGCTAGGCAAGCAATTGGAAGGAGGCAGCTGTCTTAGGAAAGGACTGGCCAGATTATGACTTGGAAGTCATAATCTATTGGAAGATTTGGAAGAAGGCTCTCTACTTTTTGTTTATTTGAGAGAGAGAGAGAGAGAGCAACAGAGAGTGAGTGAGCTAGGGAACTTCCATGTGCTAGCTCACTCCACAATGCCCACAGAGTCAGGAACCAAAAACCTAATCCACGTTTCATGTAGGTGAAAGGAATGCAGTTACTTGAGCCGTCCCTGATGCCTCCCAGGGTCTGCCTTGGCAGGAAGCTGGGGTCAGGAGCTGGAGCTGGGAGTGAAACCCAGGTAGCCTGGTGGGAGATGCAGGCATCTTAACCACAGAGGGGCTGTGTCTGTATAAGATGATGAGCTGGAACGAAGGGGAGAGGTTCGGAAGCTGCTGTCCAGGGTGCCGTGGAGGAGCTTCAGCTCTGCCTTACAGTGGCTGCAGTGACTTTACCTGCTACACCACAGCATCTGCCCGAGTTTTCCAGTTTTAACAAGATTTATTTATTTATTTGAAAGGTGGAGTTACAGAGAGAGAGGGAGAGATCTTTCATCTGCTGGTTCACTCCCCAAATGGCTGCAGAGAGAGAAGGAGAGTCAGAGGAGTGCTTCTGTCTGCTAATTCACTCCCCAAATGGCTGCCACGGTCAGGGCTGGATCAGGCCAAAGCCAGGAGCCTGGAACTCCATCCGGGTCTCCCATTGGGTGTCAGAGGCTCAAGCCCTTGGGCCATCCTCTGCTGCTTTCCTAGGTGCATTAGAAGGGAGCTGGATGGCAGCAGAGCAGCCAGAACTCAGACTGGTGCTCATATGTGCTGCTGGTGGCTCAACTTGCTGCACCACAGTGCTGGCCCCACACTTGACAAAAAGTTATCTGCAAGGTAGAGAAAGTGTGTAAGAGTTATACTGTCTGTCTGCTGGTTCACTCCCCAAATGCCTGCAAGAACCCAGGTTTGCCAAGCTGACGACAGGAGCTAGATGCTCAATCCAGGTCGCCCGTGTGAACGGCAGGGAGCCAAGTCCTTGAGCCGTCATCACTTGCTGTCTCCCAGGTTGTGTGCTAACAGGAAGCTGGAGTTGGGAGTGGAGCCAGGACATGAACCAGGCCCTCCAGTAGGGGATGTGGGTATTCCAAGCTGTCTTAACTGCTGTGCCACGCACGCTTTCCCGAGTGTTCTAGATTTTTAGAATGGGAACAGAAATGCCTAACCTGGAGGACTCTGGAGAGTTTGTTGTGGTATGGGATCAGCTGAATGCCTGCTTCATTCTCGAGTTGATTCACGATACACAGGCGCTATTGTTTGCTTCATAAAAGCAGTAGCAGTGGAGGCCTGTTAAGTGGCACACTAGCATGTTTAAACTGTTTATCTACCAAGAACCTCTGTGACACACAGCGTCAGTAAACTGCTGTCACAGGTGCTGAAGTAGGGAACTTGACTTTGGCCTTCTGGACTACTTGAGAAGTTGAGAGATAACCGTATGAGTAGGTTCATTAAATTTTATGTTCAAGCTCTGAAGTGCTATTGGAATTTAGAGAAGGAGAAAAGTGATTTCATGGTGCTTACCTGCTTAATCAGTCTTTGAGTTAGTGAGTGAGGGAATGGATGAGTGAATGAACAGTTAACCACCAGATACACTGCAGACTCCTGGAAGAGGTGGGGCGTGGCTGGGTCGGTATAGTGGGTGCTGTTGTTGCTTGTCTTTCATCTACAGAATACAGTCTGCTCAGGAGCGTGCATGGCAGCCTCTGAGGCAAATAAAAAATACTGGACTTTGACTACGTGTAGATGAGCAGGCAAACCTTGAAAATCAGATGCCCTTCAAGGAAGCAGGTTTGGGCTCAGTCCAAGGAAGAATGGAGTACTGGTGTTGGAAGGGAGGTGACAATTGTGTATGTGTCAAGCAAGAGACCCTTGAATTTCCTTGAGGGACGGCAGAAAAATTCATGTGTCAGGGGCCAGAACTGTGTCATAGCAGGCAAAGCCACCATCTGTAGCACCAGCATCCCATATAGGAGCCAGTTCGAGTCCTGGCTGTTCCACTTCAAATCCAGCTCCCTGCTAATGTGCCTGGGAAAGCAGCAGAGGTTGGCCCAAGTGCTTGGACCCCTGCACTAACATGGGAGACCTAGAAGAAGCTGTTGGCTCTTGGCTTCATATTGGTCCAGCTCCGACTGTTGTGGTCATTTAGCGAGTGAACCAGTGGATGGAAGTTCTGTGTCCCTCCTTCTCTCTCTAACTCTCCCTTTCAAATAAATAAATAAAAAAATTTTTAAATTAATGTATCAGACTGAGCCAAAAAGAGACCTCATCTCTAAATCTTTCCATTTAAGAAAAATACCATTTCTGTGTTCCTGTCTGTGAACTTAATGAGTTGATGGGTTGATGGGGTTAATTCTTTTTTTTTTTTTTTTTTTTTTTAAGATTTATTCTATTTATTTTGAAAGTGTTACAGAGAGAGGTAAAGAGAGAGAGAGGTCTTCCATCTGCTGGTTTACTCCCCAAATTGCCACAATGGCTGGAGCTGAGCCCATCCGAAGCCAGGAGCCAGGAGCTTCCTCTGGGTCTCCCATGGGTGCAGGGGCTCAAGGACTTGGGCCATCCTCTGCTGCTTTCTCAGGCACATTAGCAGGGAGCTGGATCGGAAGTGGAGCAGCCAGGACTTGAACTGGTGCCCATATAGGATTCTGTTGCTGCAGGCCCGGACTTTAACCTGCTGTGCCACCGTGCTGGACTGATGGGGTTAATTCTTAATTTTTCTCTTTTTCCTTCTCCATACTCTTCCCTTCATTGTTGCCACTTCAGCCTTACTGTTCTTCAGAGCTCTTGGAACGACCCTGTCATATGTGGTTGTTTCCCACTGAATTGTAGGCTCCTGCGAAGCAGACACCTTGTTCCCCACCTCTGTACATTAACTGGCGCTCAGTGACTATCTGGCGAGCCTTTACCTAAAACGAAATCATGTATGTACAGATAACTGTACGTTTCTTTCTAAAAACACAAATAGTATTTTTCCTTGTTTTTGAAAAAAATGCAGAAACATGTGGGGAAAAAAGAATAAAAAATGGCAGAATTTATCCACAGCAGTATATACCCTGAGAAATCTGCTTAATTCAGTTCATCTCAAAGTTTGAGGCTCTTTGGCTCTGCCAAGCCAGTAAATAATGGAGATTTAATTCCATCTGGCTTTTGTTGATTGTTTTTTTTGTTTGTACTCATACAGAAGATGCTGGTAAGGCAGGATGGCTCCACAGGGATTACCTCTGAGAACACAGGGTCCCGAGCAGAACAATAGGCCACTCGCTATCTGGGGGCATCTCTCCCACCTCCTGTAATTGGCCATATCATAATGAGGCCGCACGCTACCTCCGAACACTGCCGGGGAAGGCACTTCATTAGGCTGGGCTTATGGAGATTAGATCATGCACAGGAAGCTGCCTGCTTGGTTATCAGGCTCCACAGAGGAGTCGGGAGGCTTAAGGAGGGGGAAAACGTAGGGTTGATTTAAAGAGACAGGGCTTGCGGGAAAAGCACGGATAATTTCCCAGGCTGGAAGGGCGCCTCGCTGGCCCGTAGCTTCCCTGAAGCAGCACTGACTCCAGCCTCGGAGCTGCTTCTGTAGATAAGGGCCTCTTGCAGCCTCCTGCTTTTCTTCTTTGCAGTAGGGTTGCTCATACCACGTCAGATTGTTAGTTTTAATGAGCCGACTCTTAGGTGTGGTACCAGACCTGGAAGGGTAAAACACATTCTAGTGTAGTTCATGCAACTGATTCTAAAAATGTAATTGTTCCAGTTCCTCTTTTTTTTTTTCCTTTTATCATCCTTGTCATTGTGCTATCAAACTTTAATTGATTTATCATAACAGAATCACACTTTGAAATCCTATTGTGTTTGGATTTTTAAATAACATTTTGTACTTCTTTAAATACTTTAAATTATCCTCCCTGAATTATTCCTGTAATTGGTTTGCTTGTTTTATTCTTTCTGTTACATTAGAGGCAATCTGAGGGATAATGTCTCTAATTCATTTTTATATTGCAGTATCTAGGACATTGGTCTGAGCCCAGTGAGTGTTCAGTAAAAGTTTGTTGAGTACCTTTGTGCTAGCCTTATTGCAAGGTTCAACTAAAATATTTAACACAATCTTTGTTCATCCAGGTCAGCACGCTCACCTGTTTAACCATGTAAAGCCAGTGCAGATCTAGCTGTGTATTGTAATGTCTTTGAAAGTGTATTGAATTGGAGCAAAGAGGGCATGCCTGTGTGGTGGTCCTACGAGTGGTGATTCTGGGGACAGGCATTTGGCACAGCAGTTAAGACACTGCCCAGGACGCCTGTATCCCATATTGGAGTGCCTGGATTCTGGTCCTGGCTCTACTTCCAATTCCAGCTTCCTGCTAATGCACACCCTGTGGGGGCAGCACATGATGGCTGAGGTTCTTGGGTCCCTGCCACCCACATGGGAGACTTAGATTGAGTTCCTGGCTTTGGCTGCTTAGCTCTGGTTGGTGTGGGCATTTGGGGAATAAGGCAGTGTTTGGGAGATCCCTATCTATCTCTTTCTGCCTTTCAAATGAATTGAATACATAAATTTAAAAATTTTTAGGGGTTGGCATTATGGTGTAGCAGATAAGGCTGCCAGCTATGACACTGCCATCCCATATGAGTGCTGGTTTGAGTCCTGGCTGCTCTACTTCTGATCCAGCTCCTTGCTAATGGCTTTGGAAAAGTAGTGGAGGATGGCTCAAGTCCCTGGGACCCTGCCACCTGTATAGGAGACCTGGAAGAAGTTCCTAGCCCAGTGGGGCTGGTGCAGTGATGCACACTAGGTTAATCCTCTGCCTGCAGCGCCGGCATCCCATATGGGTGCCAGGTTCTAGTTCCGGTTGCTCCTCTTCCAGGCCAGCTCTCTGCTGTGGCCCAGGAGGGCAGTGGAGGATGGCCCAAGTGCTTGGGCCCTGCACCCGCATGGAGACCAGGAAGAAGCACCTGGTTCCTGGCTTCGGATAGGCATAGCTCCGGCCGTTGCAGCCATTTGGGGGGTGAACCAACGGAAGGAAGACCTCTCTCTCTCTCTCTCTCTCTCTCTCACTGTCTGTAACTCTACCTGTCAAATAAATAAATAAATAAAAGTTCCTGGCCCCTGGCTTCAGCTTGGCCGAGCCTCAGCCATTGCGGCCATCTGGGGAATGAACCAGTGGATGAGAGATGTCCCTCTCTCTCTCTCTGTCTATCCCTCTCTCTCTGTATCTCTAGCTTTCTAATGGATCAATAAATAAATGTAAAAATATTTTTTGAATAAGGAAAAAAGAGTGATGAATCTAGAATTAGCTACGTTGGGTGTTTTATTTCATTTTCAAATCTAGTTTTAAATTTTTCTCTTTGATGCTAATTGTTAGTTCCTATCACAGGGCCTTTAGCCATGGGACAATTAGTGTAAAGCTGAATAATAAACAGATTAGGAGACTCAGTGGTAGACAAAAGTAGCAAAGAAGGAGATCAGAAAATGGGTTTCTTTGCTCATCTAATTGGCGGTTCTTTTGGTTGCACACTTGCAAGGGTGCTGTGGTCTTTGTCTCTGGGTTCCCGCCCATCTGCCAGTCTCAGATGGTTTCATGGCCACGCCTGAGCACAACCTCAGCGCTAAAGTTGTGCGTCTTAGGGTGAGAGAGCTGGCTGAGGATGACGCTGAGCCCTGCCAGGTGTCTGGTGTTTAGTTCCCGTTGTCGGCCTTGCAGTGCAGGCCTTTCTCACTGTGTCCTCTCTCCTAGGTGTACGTGGTCGGGAATGAACCTCTGACCGTGCTGCTGGATGCCCTGCTTCCGGTCCTGGGAGTGCTCTTTTCTCTCTACTGTTTCACAAAGCAGAGTGTGTCTCACATAAGGTGAACAATGAAGAGAAACTGCTTGACTCAGAAGTAGCCTCTTCCTTGTTTATGGTGCTACTGTTATTTCCTTTCAATGTCAGGAAGACATCGGGCCCCTCTTGCTCTGCTCATCTAGAAAAGAGAGACTTCTGCTGATGCGGTCTCTGTGTCCCTGGGTAAACCTGGCCCCGTTTGATCAGAGAGAAGCACTGCGGATACATGTCTAGGAAGGAGAAAGCAGGGTGGGTCCTAGGGCCTCGAGGGATAAGACAGTGTGTTCCAGAGATCCAGATGTGAAGGGGGCACTCTGTAAGTTAGCCTGGGCTTTGGTGGTAGTGAGGCAGAGGGTTGTTTACATAGATGGGATTTCTTAGGCATCCATAAGATGCTCTTTTGTGTTAGAATTTCAGCTAGATTTTCCTAGTCATTTTTGTTGTTTCTTCCACCTGGTAAATCCCTACAGAATTCTGAGTTTTGATGTTTGGAAGTAGTCCCGTGTCACCTGATGTGTAGTGTGGAAATAGTACCTTCATCACTAGACCATGCACTAGACATGCATTCCAGTGTTTAGCTCTGCCCTGGCAAGCAGCAAGCACAGTAAGTGGGGGCTGTCCTTGTCACCATGGCTCATGGTGAGGAGGACGCCCAGATTGGTGCAATATTCAAGGCTTCCCTTGCAGAGCCTTTGGCTTCTCAGTGTGTTGTTGCAGCTGCGGTGACAGTGACAGATAAGAGAGAGTGTAGCAGGGGCTGTCCGTGGAGTGACTTCTGGGTCCTACCAGCGCTGTGAGATCCTCATCAGTTACCAGCAGGACTGATTCAGACACTGATTCTCTGCTTAGATACAAGGGGATGAGGAATTAGAAGTATTTTGTTGGTGTTCTGTTTCTTAGTCCTGCTGGTGGTAGATGGTTCCCTTGAGTATAAGCTTTCTTATACAGTAGCTGATCCAAAGGCAGTGGTACATTTGGAATTACTTAAAAAAAAAAAAAATACACATGGGGCTCATGTGGCATATCAGGGTTGCTTCTAGAGCCAAGTGGTTCCTGAATGTTAGGGTATTCGCGTTCTGAAATTCACAGGAAGTGTGCGTCCCACTCCTGCGTCCCAGTAGCACTAGGTGATGGTGCCAGCATTTAGAACGCAGCGGGACCTGACAGCCTTTCTTTCTTTGTTCATGCTGGTTTGTTCCATGCACAGGGTAACATGACAAGCTCATTCATAGCTGCTTTTCCTGCCAGGTCACTTTGCCAAGAGATCTTATTATGGATTCTGGGGAAGCTGGAGAGGAAGAAGGCGGTTGCCAGCCTGAAAGGCTTTGCAGGCCTGGACAGAGCTGCACCCTCGCTCCACTCTCTGTGTCAGTTCAGAGCTGCCGCGCAAGGTGGCATCGAGATTGCCATCAGGGAGGCCCCTAGGTGAGTCCGGATTTTGTTCTACCTAAAAGGCCTTTCTCAGCCACTAAGGGGCGCTGAGAGAAAAGAAACTAGCAGCTCAAGGGCCTGAAGTGTGTGCTATTTATAGTCTCTAAACGAAATGTGAGCCTTAAATAATCTTCCAAGTTTTTCTCCCCCCCAAGATCAGGCTAATAGTCGGCGCAGTTGACCGGGGCCTCGCAGTTCTGTGTGACAACAGACTCGCTCCCTTCACTGAGCTGCTGCCGGCGCATCACAGCAAAGGGTGGCGCGTGTTCACCCCCAGCAGCACAGAAATCCCACCCTCTCTCTGACTCCCAGTGATCCGTGTGTGTGTTTACCAGCATACGTATTCCTAAGGGACCTTGTCCCACAACTGTCTTTACTTTTTGTTCTAAAGCTGTTTTATTTGATAGAGTAAAGAGGGAGAAGGAGAGACAAAGAAAGATCTTCCCTCTTATGGCTCATTCCCCACATGGCTGCAACAGCTAGGGCTGGGCCCGGCTGAAGCCAGGAGCCTGGAGCTCCATCCAGGTCTCCTCTGTGGGAGGTGGGAACTGACAGCCTCGAGCCCTCAGCTGCTGTCTGCCAGGGTGTGCATCAGCAGGAAGTCAGATCGCCGGTAATGCAGCCAGGACAAGAGCCTACGCTCCAAGATGGCACGCAGCTTGTGCTGCCGGGCCACACACCCACCCTGATGACAGGCTTTTGTGGTAGTTGGATGAGGGAGCTTTGTTTCTCGTAGGGACTGGTTAGAAATGCTTGGTACATATTAGTAGATTGTGCCGTTTATTTCTCCAACATCTTACATGTGTGTGTATTTTAAATTCTCTCCACTTTCTGGGTGATCTGTGTAGGATGTTATTATCTCACAGTGTAAGTTTCTGTTCATCAGAATCCGTGTAGTACTTAACTGGTGGCAGCCACCCTGTGTAGGTTTCATATCATATTCAAAATGCTGCTGTTTGTTGAAGTATTTCAGTTCAATTTTCTATTCCTGGTAACCTTGGTAAAGTTTTAGAATACTCTCTCAATATGGGCTTGAAGAAAATTGAAAAATACATAGATTATACACAGAATTATCAGTGCAAGCTCAAGCTACTAATTTACTTAAAATTATCAAGCATTAGTAAGTTGTAGTTGTAACTATGTGTATAGACAAAAAGTTTAAATTTTTTAAATATTCATTTAAAACAGTTTTTATTTGGGACTAATTTAGGGGCAGTATAGAGATTTTCCTTAGGCATTGTAATGCATTAAATGTTCACAAGGCTCTCGTGTACTTAGTGCACATGTGTGAGCATTGATAATTCTTGGGGTGAGCATTTGGCACAACAGTTAAGACCTTGCTTGGGACACCCACATCCCCACATCAGAGTGCCTGGGGTTGAGTTCTACCTCCACTTCCTATCCAGCTTCCTGCTAATGTACACCTTGGGAGGCAGCAAATGATGGCTCACGTACTTGGATCCCTGCCACCCACGTGTGAGACCTGGAAGGAGTTCCTAGCTCCTGGCTTCAGCTTGGCCCAGCCCTGGCTGTTGCAGGCATTTGGGAAGTGAACCAGAGGTTGGAAGATCTCTCTCTGTCTCTCTCTGTCTTTGTGCCTTTCAAATAAAGTGAAAATAAGTAGATAAAAACTTTTTTAAACAACGTTGCGGGCCTTCTATGATCTGGCCTCACCTTGCAGCCTTTTCTTTCTCCAATGTCTACAAATTATACTTTAATTCCTCTTTGCTTTTGCAACTTCAGAAATCATTGACAGGCCAGCATCTGGTACAGTGGTTGAAACCCCGCGTCCCATATTGGGGGCCCTGTGCTTGAGTCCTGGCTTTGCTTCTGCTTCCAGCTCCCCGCTAATGTGCACCCGGGAGGCAGAGGTGATGACTCAAGTACTTGGGTCCCTCTGGCCCACTAGGGACACCCAGATTGAGCTTCAACCTAGCCCAGCTCCTGTTGCAGGCCTCTGGGAGAGGAGTGAACCAGCAAAAGGGGAGATCTCTGTCTCTGTCTTTCCCTGGCTTTAAAAGAAACAAAAATTTTTTAAAAATGAAAAAAAAATTGTTTAAGATACAATAGCGGGGCTGGTGCTGTGGCGCAGCAGGAAAAGATGCTGCCTGCAGTGCTGGCATCCCATGTGGGCGCTGGTGCGAGACCCGGCTGCTCCACTTCTGATCCAGCTCCCTGCTGTGGCCTGGGAAAGCAGTAGAAGATGGTCCAAGTCCTTGGGCCCCTGCACCCATGTGGGAGACCTGGAAGAAGCTCCTGGCTCCTGGCTTCGGATCGGCGCAGCTCCGGCCATTGCAGCCATAGGGGGAGTGAACCATAGGATAGAAGACCTCTCTCTCTCTCTGGCTCTACATCTCTCTGTAAAACTCTGTCTTTTAAATAAATTAAATAAATATATTTTTAAAAAAAGATACAGGCCAGCGCCGTGGCTCACTAGGCTCACCTCCACCTTGCAGCACTGGCACACCGGGTTCTAGTCCCGGTCGGGGCACCGGATTCTGTCCCGGTTGCCCCTCTTCCAGGCCTGCTCTCTGCTGTGGCCCGGGAGTGCAGTGGAGGATGGCCCAAGTGCTTGGGTCCTGCACCCCATGGGAGACCAGGAGAAGCACCTGGCTCCTGCCATTGGATCAGCGCGGTGCGCCGGCCGCAGCGCACCAGCCGCGGCGGCCATTGGAGGGTGAACCAACAGCAAAGGAAGACCTTTCTCTCTGTCTCTCTCTCTCTCACTGTCCACTCTGCCTGTAAAAAAAAAAAAAAAAAAAAAGATACAATAGGAATCCTTTAAGAGTGATTTTTAACATGTGAAGCCACTTCCTTCACGAATCTTTTCCTATTTGAGCAAATGACCATACAGGATGTAACAGCCCAGATTCCGAGAATAAATATTTGACTTTTTTCTAGCTTGGAGGAATAGGAAATAAGTTACACACATTTTTGGAGATCTTTCTAATGCTTAACTGGAACGTGAAGTAGCTTGTTCCTTTTGAAGATTATTATGAGGTTTCAAGAAAAATATGGTCTGTGGTGCTGTTGCCAAGTTGACTCTCACCCTGCTTTGCAGTGAGGAAGATGATGATGAAGCCCTGTTCCAGAAGGTGTCCTCCGAGCAGGGCCAGGTGGAGCATCTCGGGGACCTGTTGTCGCACTGCCAGGAGAGTGGATTGGCGGGGGACTTCTTCATCTTCTGTCTGAAGGTGAGAACTGCACAGAGTTCGTGGGCAGCTTTGCTGCGGGCTGGTTCCAGCCAGACCCTGTGGGCTTTCCAGGTATGGAGAATTCAGCCTCCTGAAATTCAGGTCCTGGTTTAGGGAAAATGATCAGAGGCAGAAAGGCAATTTCTTTTTTTACCTTTGGCTTGGTAAAAAGAAGAGGCTTCAGTAGAATGCTGTGCTCTGACTCCTTTCCCAGGTAATCGGCACTGGCATTTTAGAGATGAACAAAGCAGAATTATTGATGTACGAAAGGGTTAATCTTTGTTCAGTGTTGACACTAAGAACTCGTTTGAAGTTAATAGCAGGTTTTACAGCTATAGAGTAATCCCCTATCCTTTCTGCCTGTTGTTCTGTCAGGTATTTGGAAAGGGGATTTAGCAGTTTTGTCTCCCTCGCTTCACCTTGTAGCTACCTGAAAGCTTTTCCCTGTGGCCGTGCTTCCTTTTGCCGTCATCTCTGGTAGCAGCTCGTACCTGTAAGGTCATCAGTGCCCAATATCAATCAGCCCGAGACCACTCGTACCTGTAAGGTCATCAGTGCCCGATATCATCAGCCCGAGACCGATAGCTCTGCCTTCTCCTTTCCCCTTAGTAAAGTATCTGAGAATCAGTTGCAGAGTTCAGAGTTGATGTGGGGGTGTGACACGTAAGGAGGAAACCAGGGCTAACATCCCTGTGTCTTAAAGTCAGGGGACGTGTTTTTGATGCTTTCTTGCCTTCTGTGGTCACATTCATCCCCATGCCGAGCCTCCCATTCCAAACAGCATTCCAAAGAAATGTGCATTTAGTTGTACACCTTAAAAAAATGTTGTTTAGGGGCCAGTGCTGTGATGTAGCAGGTAAAGCCACAGCCTGCTGTACTGGCATCCCATATGGATGCTGGTTGAAGTCCTGGCTGCTCTACTTCCGATCCAGCTCTCTGCTATGGCCTGGGAAAGCAGTAGAAGATGGCCCAAGTGCTTGGGCCCCTGCACGCACGTGGGAGACATGGGAGAAACTCCTGGCTCCTGGCTTTGGATCGGTGCAGCTCTGTCCTCTGAGGCTAATTGGGGAGTGAACCAGCAGATGGAAGACTTCTCTATCTCCCTCTCCTTCTCTCCGTGTGTAACTCTGCCTTTCAAATAAATAATAAATCTTAAAAAAAGTTGTTTAAAAAACAAATAAATCAAAGTGCTTTGCTCTAAACCAGGGTCTCTGCTTTGGTGCTATTGGCATTTTTTTTTTTTTTTGAAAGAGTTACAGAGAGAGGTAGAGCAGGAGAGAGAAAATGAGAAGTCTTCATTCAGCTGGTTCACTCCGCAGATGACTGCAACAGCCAGAGCTGAGCTGATCCAAAGCCAGGTGTCAGGAGCTTCTGGTTCTCCCACGTGGGTGCAGGGGCCCCAGGACTTGGGCCGTCTTCTACTGCTTTTCCAGGCCATAGCAGAGAGCTGGATCAGAAGAGGAACAGCTGGATCTTGAACTGGTGCCCATATGGGAAGCCAGCGTTGCAGGCTGGGGCTTTAACCCACTGCACCACAGCACTGGCCCTGGTGCTACTGACATTTTAAGCCAAATGGCTGTCCTGTTTGCTGTAGGGCATTTAGCAGCATCCTCGACCTCTGCCCACTAAATGCGTGTATTACCCCCAATTATGACAACCAAAAATGTCCCCAGACATTTGTGCAATACCCCCTGGTAGCACAATTGCTCAGACACAGCTGAGCACCCGTGCTCCAGGCTGCCTGTCACTTGGGTAAAGCCTGAATTGGTTGAGAACTTAAGGTTTTGTCTTCCCAAGGAAATTTTCAGCGTTGACGCGCAGGTGAAAAGCCAGCGAGACCCACAATAAGAGGTTGTCTCTTAGAAGCTCAGTTCTGAGTGTCGTATCAGCAAAGGGCCGTGGTGCTGGAGCTGTCTGCTGGTCTGTAGCAGGAGCCAGAGGTGTTACATGGCAAGGAGGGCAGTAGAGATGGTGAAATACTGATGAGAGAAATAGGCTGCTGAGCTGGTTCTTTGCGCGCACGCATGCGTGTGTGTGTGTGTGTGTGTGTGAAGATTTCATACACATAGTATTGTACATAGTATTGCACATCTTACTTTTTTCACTTAACACTTCGAGATACCTATCTTTGCAGATAGCCATACAGAGCTAGTTCGTTTGTTTGAACTGTTGTGATAGAATAAGTCTTGCACAATTTATTTGCTCTCTTATTCCTAGACATTTTAGGTTGTCTCCAACGTTCGGCAATTTTAAATAATGCTGTCACATAGACTGCTTGTTTAAATATGTATTTCAGTTTACAGGCTATGTTGGTGAAGCCCTTGGTCTCACTGGGTTTTCTGCACTTTTTCTTCTCTCTTGTGCTTGTAGGAGCTGACCCACGTGGCGGTGGAAAGTGAAGCGGAGTTCAAAGCCAGGACCTTCTGCGGCCAGAGCCTCTTGGAATTAGAGCGACACCGGACTCTGCTTGTGGAAGGCCAGGAGCGGAGGCTGCTGGTCCTGCAGCTGGTGGCTGTTCTGTGCGAGAGGATGTCCGAACAGATATTCACCAACATCACGCAGGTCGGTGGCTGCCACGCTCTGGAAGCAGCCTGGCGGTGCTTGCCTATTTTGGTTTCTTTACATTCCTTCCAAAACGGTGTTCAGAAATGTTGCTCCGAGTGTGATTTGGTGACACCTGCCGGGATGCTGGTTAAACAGGCAAGTTCCTGAGTCCACACTCGGCCGGCTGAAGCAGAGACTTCCCTGGGTCCCGGAATCCGCGTGCTGAACGTGCTGCCGAGGTGACTGGCGTGCGCAGGCAACTTGGGGAACTGCTTTACATTTTTATGTCGTGTTGTTATGTCCTGTGGTTTTCAACTTTAGGGCACAGGTGAAAGCCTCAGGTATCATTTCCAAAATATTAACACTCAACCTACTCTACTCTTAGAGATTCTGATGTAGTATGTCTGTATGACAGCCTGGCATCTTTTTAAATGTTGTTTTCTTTGTTTATTTATTTCCATTAAGTTGAAAAACAGAGTGACAGAGACAGAGAGAAAGAGAAATCTGGTGCGGGGGAGGGTGGGTATGGTAGGAGGAATCACTGTTTTCCTTTAGATGTACTCATGAAGTTTACATTCATTAAACAAAAGGTTAAAAAGAGAGAGAAATCCATCTTCCATCTGCTGATTCACTCCCCAAATGCCTGCAGTAGCCAGGGCGGGGCCAGGCCAAAGTCAGGAGCCAGACACTCCCTCCTGGTCTCCCATGTGGGTGGCAGGGGTGCAAGGGCTTGAGGCATCATCTCCTGCCTCCCGGGCACGTGAGCAGGAAGCTGGTTTGGAAGCAGAGTAGTTGGGACTGGCATTCTGATATAGGATACACTTTTCATAATGACAGCTTAACTTGCTGTGCCACAGTACCTGTCCCATTCTTTTTTTTTTTTTTTTTTTTTTTTTTTAGTTCTGTTGATGATTCTAATGTATATCAAAGGCTGAGAATGATTAAAACCTCAAATTTGCAAAAAAAAAAAAAAAAGCCAACTTGAATTTTGTGGCTTCTTGACCTCAGCTTATCTCCACAAGATCCTGTAAACTTTAAAGTTATTTTTAAAAAATGCTTTCAGAGTAGTGTAACCGTGCAAATCAGAGCCCGAATTTTACTGATGCAGACATTGTTTTTACCACCTTTTAAAAATATGGGAAACAGAGGCGGGCGTTTGGCTCAGTGATTCAGATGCCTGAATCAACTCCCCACTCTGCTTTTAATCCAGCTTCCCGCTAATGCAGGCCCTGGGAGACAGTGCTGATGGCTCAAATAATTGGATCCCTGTCACCCACAGGCGAGACCTAGATTGGGTTCTAGGCTCCTGGCTTTGGCCTGACCCAGCCCCGGCTGTTGCAGGCATTTGAAGAATGAATCAGTGGTGGAAGCTCTCTTTTTCTCTCACTTGTTCTCTCTTTCTGTCTGTCACCCTTTCAAAAAAAAAAAAAACCACAAAATAAATAAATTAAAGAACAAAGTAGGAAACAAACAATAGGAAAGCACAGTTGCCCTGTTTTGCCACTTTACAGACGTCTGCTGCCTGGGTGGCGGCATGGCGGCGTAGGACGGCTGAGTGCTGCACTTAGCTCCGATCCCCCGGCTCCTGGTGCCGTCGTCCTGCCGCCTGCCTTTGGCGTTGCTAAGCAGCATTTCGCTGTCACTCCTGCTGAGAACACGTGCAGCTGCCTGTCAGCTCTGACTTATCACGTCTGTCTAGTGAGAATTACGTCCATGATCTCTTTCCTGGCCTCTTACTCCTTCAGTTGCCTGACCCCATGTCACTCAGGGGGGCGATGTGCTGCTCCTCCGTTTACTTTTGTTCCCTGAAGACTTCTTCGTGCAGACCTTACGTTTCTGTCTCAGGATGCTAACTGGAAGGGGGAATGGTCTAGAAACTGATACGACTTGAGTCTGTGCACTTATCTGCCTTCGCTCCTAATTAAGGAATAATGGTATTAAGCGGGTACAAAAATGATTTGTCCCATTAAGTCATCCTTCAGCTGAGATGAAAACCTGTCAGGACAGAAAGAACCTGAAGGAAATATTGGCATGGCGTTTGGTGATCTTGCTGCTAGTGAAAATATTAGTATGTTGTTTTGAAACACACACATATGCACACACACACAGATAAAGAAGATAAGTCACATACATGCAATTTTGTTAATATTACTGAGAATCAAGATTTTCAGCATAAGAAAAAAGTATAAAAATCCAGGAACTTGGATATAAACCTTATTAAATTAAATTTCAATAGAAAGTATTAGTGTGAACCCATATTTAGTTTTCTCTTTTTTAAAAATAGATACTTGCTAGCTCAGTCCACTGTCCATGCCAAGAAGCAGTGGCAGCTCCATAGCAGTGAAGCACGTGAGCGCCAGATTACAGTTTTCAAATAACATTTTCTACAGGAAGAGCACAAGCTCTCCAGATACAGGCTGAGGCAGGGTCTTGGTGAGGAATCATACGTGGCAAGCCTCAAGGCAGCAGTTCCGGGATGCCAGGAAGCTGTCTGGGGTGAGTGGGGCCATGTCGGTGGCACTCAGGAGCCTACCTGCAGGGGCCCCCATCGGCCATAGATAGGACAAGAGTATCAAAAAGAGTAATTCCTGCAATGTTTTGAAACACGCCCAAGATACAAAACAAGGGGCCAGCACTGTGGCACACCAGATTAAGCTGCAGTCTGCAGTGCTGGCATCCCTTATAGACACCAGTTCAAGTCCCGGCAGCTCCATTTCCAATCCAGGTCTCTGCTAATGCTCCTGGGAAAACAGCAAAGGATGGCCCAAGTGGTTGAGCCCCTGTACCTGCATGGGAGACCCGGATGAAGCTCCTGGCTCCTGACTTCAGCCTGGCCCAGCCCTGGTGGTTGCATCCATTTGGGGAGTGAACTAGCAGATAGAAGATTTCTCTCCTCTCTCTCTCTTGCTGTAACTCTGACTTTCAAATAAATAAACTTTTAAATAACAAACAAAAAACTAGTAGGACATCTTTAAAGATTACTAGAGCACAGCTCATTATTTTGTAAATTGATAAAGAGAAATAATGAAGCATTTGCCCTTCCTGCCTTTTTTTTCTTAAGATTTATTTATCTATTTGAAAGACAAAGTGAGAGAGAGAAGGAGAGAGAGAGAGAGAGAGAGAGAGAGAGAGAAAGAGAGAGATCTTCCAGCCATTGATTTACTTCCCAAATGGCTGCAACAGCTAAGGGTGGACCAGGCCAAAGCCAGGAGCCAGGAACTGCATTCTGGTCTTCTACTATGGAGTTAGCGGGGACTCAAGTACTTGAGCCAACATCTGCTGCTTCCCAGGTGTGTTGGCAGGAAGCTGGATTGGAAGCAAAGTAGCCCAGATTCGAACTGGCAGCCTGGTATGGGATCTGGGCATCCCAAATGGCAACTTAACCTGCTGTGTCACAGTGTCCCCCTTGTGCAGTCTTTCCTTTAGGAACTACATTTCAGTGTAACCAAATAGTTGATGAAGGAAAATTTTTGTTAATAGGAGAATCATAGCCAAAACTTTCAAACAGAAGACTAGAAAATTAGGTTCTGCATCCCCTGAAGTAATGGATGAGCAGTGCCATTGAAAGGGTGCTTTATAGTAAGTGTGTTAGGCCCGAAATGCCCAAACCAACTGATTGATCCTTTCCCCCACCTCAAATTTTTTATATTTATTATTATTTGAAAGACAGAGGGAGAGACAGAGACAGAGAGAGAGATCTTCAATCACTTTGCAAATGCTCACAATGGTTGGAGCTGAGCTAATCCAAAGCCAGGAGCTGGATCTTTTTCTGAGTCTCCCATGCGGGTGCAGAGACCCAAGGACCTGGGCCATCTTCCACTGCTTCCTCAGGCCCTAGCAGAGAGCTGGATTGGAAGTAGAGCAGCCAAGACTTGAACTGGTGCCCATATGGGATGCCAGCGCTGCAGGTTACCTGCTATACCACAGCACCAGCCCCAGCCCTCCAAATTTTATTATGACAAATATCAAATTTGGAAGAATTTTGTAGAATACCTCTATGCCCAGTAGCTAAACATTGCCATTGATGTTTTGTTATACTAGGTTTATTACATAGTTATCCATGGTACCTTTCTTCTATCCATCTTTTAAAAAAAAAAAGATTTATTTATTTATTTGAAAGGCACAATTAGAGAATGGGAGAGTCAGAGAGAGAGAGAGAGAGAGAGAGAGAGATCTTCCTTCCACTGCTCACTCACCGAATGGCTGCAACTGCTGGGGCTGGATCAAGCTGAAGCCAGGAGCCAGGAACTTTATCTGGGTCTCCCATGTGGATGGCAGGGGCTCAAGCACCTGGGCCATCGTCCTCTGCTTTCCCAGGCCATCAGCAGGGAGCTGGACCAAAAATGGAGTTGACACTGAAACTGGTATTCATATGGGGATGTAGGCGTTACAGGCAGAGGCTTAACCTGCTGTACCACAACACCAGCCCCTCTTAAATCCATCTTTTTTTTTTTTTTTTTTTAAGATTTTATTTATTTATTTATTTGAGAGGTAGAGTTACAGACCGTGAGAGGGAGAGACAGAGAGAAAGGTCTTCCCTTTGCTGGTTCACTCCCCAAATGGCTGCAACGGCCTGAGCTGTGCCAGTCTGAAGCCAGGAGCCAGAGCTTCTTCCTGGTCTTTCATGTGGTTGCAGGGGCCCAAGTGCCTGGGCCATCCTCCACTGCTTTCCCAGGCCACAGCAGAGAGCTAGATTGGAAGAGGAGCAGCTGGGACTAGAACCGGCGCCCATATGGGATGCTAGTGCCAAAGGCAGAGGATTAACCCACTGTGCCACGGCGCCAGCCCCTTAAAGGCATGTTATTTTTGGTACATTTCAGTGTTAATGAGCAGTGTAAATATTTCAGCACGGGCTGACCGATCTTACCTCACCCTAGTGGACAAATAGATGTATGTGCCTCCTGGTGCCCCTTGGGAAGGATTCTTACCAAGAAAAAGCGAAAACTCAAACCTTCATCTGATCTGATCAGGGAAATCCAGGGGATGAGGAAGCAGTTGACCCAATCCAGGATGTGGGAATTCTCCAGTACAAGTGACCCACTCTGTCTAGCAAATAAATGACATTCAAAAGGAGCTGAATCCTGATTCAAACAAACCAGTTGAACGAAGCCATTTTCATAGCGATCATGGGCCAGGTATTGGAAGACACCGAGGCATTCTTCTGGGGTGTGATTATGGCATGATAGATCTCCTGGTATGGTAGAAATGCATGTGGAAGATTCCATATCCCTCGAGTGTGTAGCCAGATGGCATGTTTGTGTGTGTGACGGTCCAGGGGAAGGAGGCATGCAGAGGTCTGGGTTCTGCTCAGAGAACTGCACAGCTCCTGAGTTCTTACCCCACAGCTCTGGATTGAGGGACAGCCCAGTGCCGTGTGCTCTCCCAGGTACTAAGGACACAGCAGGAAATAAGACCAATGTGTGTCTTATGCACTCATGGAGCTGACATCACACAGGAGGAGAAAGACAGTAACTCAGAGAGCTGAGATGCATACGGGCTGGGTGGTGAGAACTCCTAGAGAGAAAGTAAGGCTGGGAAGGGGCATGGTACAGGGAGCAAATCAGTAGGTGCTCATGGAGAGCCTGAGAAAGTGACCTGTGAGGCAAGACCTGCAGGCAGGAAGGAGGGAGCCGCCGAGGTGCGTTGGGGAAGCCTGGTCCAGACACAGGGCGCGTGCCTGGTGCTCGGTGAGAGAAGCAAGGTGGCCAGCCCAGGGCAGCACAGCAAGCAAGAGTCCCCATCAGAAAACCCCCACCCTGTGTTCCCTTCTAGAACCAGATCCCTGTAATCAGCTGAGTAGAAGTGAGTCTTTGTGGCCTTTTTTCAGTGCCAAACTTGTTTTAAAAATGTAGGTAACACATGACCATTGCAAAAACATTTAAACAATGTGAAAATACAGAAAATAAAAAGTAGGGACTTCTGGTTGAAGATTGTGCCTTGAACACGTGTCAGTCTGCTCCCTCTGGAAACCACGGGGACCAACAAAGAAAAAGAGAGCTGAGGCTGGTGCCGCAGCTCACTAGGCTAATCCTCTGCCTATGGCTCCGGCACTCCAGGTTCTAGTCCCAGTTGGGGCACCGGTTCTAGTCCCAGTTGTTCCTCTTCCAGTCCAGCTCTCTGCTGTGACCCGGGAAGTCAGTGGAGAATGTTCCAAGTGCTTGGGCCCTGAACCCTCATGGGAGACCAGGAGGAAGCACCTGGCTCCTGGCTTCGGATCGGCGCAGCACACCGGCTGTAGCAGCCATTTGGGAAGTGAACCAACGGAAGAAAGATCTTTCTCTCTGTCTCTCTGTCTAACTCTACTGTCAAAAAAAAAAAAAAAAAAAGAAAGAAAGAAAGAAAGAAAAAAAAAAGAGAGCTGAGACAGCAGATGAAAGAGAAAAGCAACATTTGGAAATTAAAAAATAGTAATTGATCCAGGAGCTTGGAAAAGCTAAATGCCTGCCCACACTGGGGAGAAGTCAGCGAGCAGAACACTCGACCTCAGTAAAGCCCCAATCGTTCTCTTAAAGGAGCAAGCTGCTTCTCACTACAGAACCTGGAAGTTGGTAGCACAGCAGGTTAAGCTGCCATCTGCAGCCTGGCAGCCCATATGGGTGCCAGTTCATGTCCTGGCTGCCCTTTTTTTTTTTTTTTAAAGATTTATTTATTTATTTATTTATTTATTTATTTGAAAGGTGGAGTTACAGAGAGGCAGAGGTAGAGAGAAAGAAAAGAGAGAAATTTTCCATCCACTGGTTCACTCCCCTAATGGCTGCCACTGCCAGAGCTGCTCTGATCCAAAGCCAGGAGCCAGGAGCCAGGAGCTTCTTCCAGGTCCAGGTCTCCCATATGGGTGCAGGGGCCCAAGGAATTGGGCCATCTTCTACTGCTTTCCCTGGCAAAGCAGAGAGCTGGAGCAGACGTGGAGCAGCCGGATCTCAAACCAGTGCCCGTATGGGATGCCGGCACTGCAGATGGCAGCTTTACCTACTGCACCGCAGCGCTGGCTGCTGCTCCTCTTCTGATCTAGCTCCCTGCTAATGCTCCTGGGAAAGCAGCAGTGGACAGCCCCACTGCTGGGGCTCCTGCACCCACACGGGAGACCCAGATGGAATTCCTGCCTCCTGACCTCGGCCTGGCTCAGCCCTTGCCATTTTGGCCATCTGGGAAGTGAACCAGAGGATGGAAGATTCTCTGTCTCTGTTTCCCTCTTTCTCTGTAATTCTGACATATAAATTAAAAAAAAAAAGAAAGAAAGAAAAAGAAAAAAAGAAAACCTGGAAGTCCAGGAGGCACCAGAGCTGGCCAGAGGTAGAGCTGACTTGAGCGCCTAATGCAGTTCGAGAGGCGGTGAGAGACTGTGGGTTTACTGTTCTGAGATGACAAACACGGCCCCAGGGGAGGAGGCCGAGGAGCGCGCTCGCCTCGGGGCTGCGTCTGGGCCCTGAGCCCTGTAGTCCACCTCAGCTCAGTGGCTCGCAGGCTGGCCGCAGAGGACTGTGGTGAGGCTCGCGTGACTTCACACCCGCAGTGTGCTCGCAGTGGGGCTGGTGACCAGAAAATGCCTGGTGGCGTGGACTGAACAGACAAGGAGTTCCAAGCGTTCACCTCTGTGGAGCCAGAATCACCATGAACTTTCAGGAACTTTGGACTTTTAAAGTTACAAACCTGTATAAGAAGTTGTAAATGAAAGGAAAAGTCTTCCACTGCTCTCCACAGTAAATTCTAGAACATGGTCCAGTCACATGCCTGTGCTTGTCACCGACAGCACCCCCAGAATCCCAGGAAATGAGTCGTAGCTGTCAGAACAGGGGGTGCGGCGGTGTGGGCGCTGGGGGAAGAGAGTGGGGAGGCGGCACTGCACAGGTGGTGACCACGGCCGCCACTTGACAGTGAGTAGCTCCTCGATTTTGTTGTTTACATACATATAAACAATTTTTTAAAAAAGATGTATTTTACTTGAAAGTCAGAGTTACACACAGACAGAAGGAGAGGCAGAGAGAGAGAGAGAGAGGTCTTCTGTCCACTGGTTCACTCCCTAACTGACCACAATGGCAGGAACTGCGCCAATCTGAAGCCAGGAGCCAGGAGTTTCTTCTGGGTCTCCCACGTGGGTGCATGGGCCCAAGAGCTTGAGCCACCCTCTACTGCTTTCCCAGGCCATAGCAGAGAGCTGGATCGGAAGTGGAGCAGCCGGGACTAGAACTGGCGCCCATATGGGATGCCAGCACTGCAGGCAGTGGCTTTATCCGCTACACCACAGCGTCGGCCCCAAACTTTTTTTTTTTTTTTAATAAAAATAGAATCGTACCGGGTAGGCGTTCTGTGCAGTGGTCAGGATGCCACTTGGGACACCCATGTCTCCTCTCAGATTGCCTGAGTCCGTGTCCCAGTCCTGTGCCTGAGTCCAGCTCCCAGCTGATGCACACCACATGCTGTGGTGGGGTCCCTGCCACCCATCTGGGAGACCTAGGCTGAGTTCCCAGCTTCCAGGCATTCGGGGAGTGAACCAGTGGATGGAGCTGTCTCTGTCCATCTGCCTGTCTCTCCACCTCTCAAAGAAATAAATAAATAAATACATTTTTAAATAGGATCATATTACTTGCTTTACAACATTTTAAAAAATATAAGTATATTGTAGAGAAGAATTTATAAAAAGGCTAGATAGTTCTCTGTTCAAGCAGTGCAACAGTACTTGTGCTGAAAGAGACGCTAACCGTAAACAGGGAGCACCTGGGAGGACTCCCGGGAGGCAGACTGAGCGCCCGGCTCGTGGAAGCAGCAGTGTCCCTGCAACTTCCGGCATCAGTGAGTCTCGGGACCCCAGAGGGTGGCGAGAGCTGCTGTCACCGGCACTGTTCCTCTCAGTAAATGGGACTTTAATAACCTTTCCAGTTTCCTGCCTTGCTCCAAGACAAGCGTTAACAAGCTGTTCCCCTCTCTTGAAGCTTGCAATAAAGATTCTAGCACAGCATGTGATTTGTCCAGAGAGTTCAACCTGCAAGCTTTCGTGGTATTTAGAGCTGACTACAACCCATCTCAGCTTCCCATTTGCAAAATGACTTCTCCCTTCTGAGCTGTTTATTCTAATTATGCATGTGTGTGTGTGTGTGCGTGCGTGTGTGTCTGCACACATGTGTATATGTGTGTGCTGTCACTTATTCAAAGGTGTTCCTACTTCAGGTGATTAATCCAAGCACAGTTAAAATGATGCTGAGCAGAGTAATCCCTTTTAAAGGCTAGTTGTTAGCAAGGTGCTGTGTAAAAATCTTATGTATGAATAATCTTAATCCTTTAAACATTTTTTGTAATAAAAAATGACTCTGCATCATTTGAACTGATTGTTGGAGGATACTGGCTCTGAGATAAAATCCCACACTTTCTTTTCTCATGCTTTGCTTGCTAGAATTAGACTGTCCAGCGTAGGCAAAAATTAATTCCGGAAGCAGAAACCTCCTGTTGAGAAACTAAGTGTAGGATTTTATATGGCCACAAAGTAAAAAATCTACTTTTTAGAGCAGTTTCCTGTTCCCAACAAAATTGAATGTAAGGTACATGGATTTCCTTCATGCCCTCTGCACCTACAGGTACAGAGCTTCCCGTGTACCAAAAGTGGCACATTTGTTAAAGTTTAAAAATTCGTTTCTTTTCCTATTTGAAAGTAACAGACAGAGAGATCTTCCATCTGCTGACTTACTCTTGCAGTGCCTCCAACAACTAGGGTGGGGCCATGCCAAAGCCATGAACCTAGTACCACATACAAGTCTCCCATGTGGGTGGCAGGCACTCAAGTACTTGAGCCATGCACTGCTGCCTCCCAGGGCGCACGTTAGCTGGAAGCTGGAGTGGAAGAGGAGGAGCCAGGACTCAAACTTGCACTTCGATTTGGGATGGGGCCATCCTTGATGCCATCTTAACCTGCTGCACCACAACAACTGCCCCCATTTGTTAAAATTGATGACCTATTGACAGATCATTGTCAGCCAAAGTCCATGGCTTCCATTAGGGTTCACTGTTGGGGTTGTGCATTCTGTGGATTTGGACATACTTGTAATGAAGTGGATCCACCATGATGGAACCACACAGAAGAGCTTCACTGTCCGAAAGGCCTTGTGTTCCGCGTGTGCACCTCTCAGCCGCTGGCAGCCCTGACCTCTGCACAGCCTCTGTAGTTTCTCCTTTTCCCAGAATGTCCTGTGGTTGGAGTCATACAGTATGTGGCCTTTTCAGGTTGGCTCCTTTCACTTAGTAATGTGCACGTATGTTTCTTCCATGTCTTTTCATGGCTTCAGAGTTCATTTTTAATGCTAAAGAACCTCCATTGTCTGGAGATGCCAGTTTATTTATATATGCACACACTGAAGGGTGTCCTGGTTACTTGAAGATTTGACTGGAGCTGCTGTAGTAAACCACGTGCAGGTTTTTGTGTGGACTTAAATTTTCTGTGTTTGTTGTTGTTAAGCACTATCTGCAACATTACCTCTTTTTTTTTTTTTTAAAGATTTATTTTATTTATTTGAAAGGCAGAGTTACAGAGAGGCAGAGAGGGAGAGCGAGAGCGAGAGCGAGAGAGAAAGAGAGAGAGAGGTCTTCCATCCGCTGGTTCATCCCCCAGATGGCCATAAGGCCAGAGCTATGCCAGTTCAAAGCCAGGAACCAGGAGCCTCTTCCAGGTCTCCCATGCGGGTGCAAAGGTCCAAGCACTCGGGCCATCTCCTACTGCTTTCCCAGGCCACAGCAGAGAGCTGGATTGGAAGTGGAGCAGCCGGGACACGAACAGGCGCCCATATGGGATGCTGGCACTGCAGGCAGTGGCTTTACCTGCTATGCCACAATGCCGGCCCCTAGAGCATTTTTAATATGCTTATTTGCCATTTATACTTCTTTGGTGAGGTGTTTGCTCAGGTCTTTTGATCTTTTTTAAATCAATTTTTTTTCTTCAAGATTTATTTTTATTTATTTGAAAGACACTGTTACAGAGAGAGAGGGGGAGAGCCGGAGAGAGAGAGAGAGAGAGAGAGAGAGAGAGAGAGAGAGAGGTCTTCCATTCACTGGTTTTTTCCCCAAATGGCCACAATAGCCAGGGCTGAGCCAGACCAAAGCCAGGAGCCAGGAGCTTCTTGCAGGTCGCCCATGTGGGTGCAGAGACCCATCTGCTGCTGCTTTCCCAGGCATATTAGCAGGGAGCTGGATCCAAAGTGGAGTAGCTGGGACTTGAACTGGTACCCTATGGGATGTTGATGTTGTGGGTGGTGCCTTTACCCACTATGCCACAACGCTGGACCATTGTTTTCTTATTGTTGAGGTTTTTTTTTTTTTTTTTTAAGATTTATTTATTTATTTGAAAGGCAGAGTTACAGAGACAGAGGCAGAGAGAGAAAGGTCTTCCGTCTGCTGGTTCACTCCTTAATTAGCCACAATGGCCAGAGCTGGGCCGATCTGAAGCCAGGAGCCAGGAGCTTCTTCTAGGTCTTCCATAGCAGAGAGCTAGATCAGAAGAGGAGCAGCCGGGACACAAACCAGTGCCCATAAAGGATGCCAGCACTGCAGATAGCAGCTTTACCTGCTACGCTGCAGTGTCGGCCCTTTATTGTTGAGTTTTAAGGGTTCTTTGTATAGTTTAGGTAACAGCCCCTTTGTAAGGTATATGTCTTTTGCAAAGATCTTTTTTTTTGATGAGTTCCAACTCTTCACACCTTTCTTTCCCGGATGATGCCTTTGGTGTTGTGCCTGGAGAGTCACCAAGCCCTGGGTCGTCTAGGTTCTCTCCCAGTTACCTTCCAGGAGTTCTTTTTTTTTTTTTTTTTTTTTTTTTAATTTATTTTTTTTGACAGGCAGAATGGACAGTGAGAGATAGAGACAGAGAGAAAGGTCTTCCTTTGCCGTTGGTTCACCCTCCAATGGCCGCTGCGGCCAGCGCGCTGCGGCCGGCTCACCGCGCTGATCCGATGGCAGGAGCCAGGAGCCAGGTGCTTTTCCTGGTCTCCCATGGGGTGCAGGGCCCAAGCACCTGGGCCATCCTCCACTGCACTCCCTGGCCACAGCAGAGAGCTGGCCTGGAAGAGGGGCAACCGGGACAGAATCCGGCGCCCCGACTGGGACTAGAACCCGGTGTGCCGGCGCCGCTAGGCGGAGGATTAGCCTAGTGAGCCGCGGCGCCGGCACCTTCCAGGAGTTCTAGAGTTTGCATTTTATATTGATGTCTGTGATCCATTTTGAGTTTACAAATAATTTTCACTTTTAATTTCCTGACAAAAGTCATGAAAGGTAAAAGGTATTGGATTAGTGTATTAAGACGTTTGGGAAAGCATAGATAGGATTTCCCACTTACTAGCTCTGTGATGTTACACAGATAACCCCTTTAGGACTCAGATTCTTCATTTTCTTTTTTTTTTTTTTTAAAGATTTATTTTTTTATTTATTTGAAAGAGTTACAGAGAGAGGTAGAGACAGAGAGAGTGGTCTTCCATTCACTGGTTCATCCCCAGATGGCCGGAGCTGTGCTGATACGAAGCCAGAAGCCAGAAGCTTCTTCCGGGTCTCCCACATGGGTGCAGGGCCCCAAGGACTTGGGCCATCTTCTACTGCTTTCTCAGGCCATCGCAGAGAGCTGGATTGGAAGACGAGCAGCCGGGACTCGAACCAGCGCCCATATGGGATGCTGGCACTTCAGGACAGGGCTTTAACCCACTGCACCACAGCGCCAGCCCCAGATTCTTCATTTTCTGGGGGTAACAGTACTGACCCTGTAGAGTGTTGATGTGAGAACCAAGTGACATGCATGTAAAACACATGGGAGTTTCCAGAGGTGCAGGGAGGGTAGCTGGCCCAAGAGGGCATGGAAGCTGTGGGCCCTACCCACCATCTGGCTGTTCATCTGTTTCGTTTGCAATATCTTCTATAAAAAACTGGTGAATGCGCAAAAAGAAAAACAGTCTAGCACTGTGCCTGCTGCAGAGTAGCAGGTGTTTTGATGGTTCTCGGTGTTGATGAAGACGAACATGTAGACATATACAAGACAAATTACAAGTTTTTTTCCTTGCTCCTCACTGATCCTAAGGTCTGTTTTTTTGGTAGGTGGTGGACTTCGTCGCAGCAACACTGCAGAGAGCCTGTGCCAGCTTGGCCCATGAAGCAGAGAGCACTGTGGAGTCGCAGACGCTGAGTATGTCCATGGGGCTGGTGGCTGTCATCCTAGGAGGGGCTGTTCAGGTGAGTTGCAGACGTGAGCCACACTTGTTTTCGAATGGACGAAAAATTGAAGCAGAACACTTGTTGCTTTCCTTCCATATCCTTGTGAGAAATAAGTGGGTATCTGTACATAGGAAAACCAGGGTGACAGAGTAGGTTGTTAATGAGAATTCCTGCCAGAGTACAGGACAAGAAGTTGCAAGGCAAGAAGTCTCCCACGTGGATGGCAGAAATCCAAGAACTTGCGTCATCACCTGCTGTCTCCCAGATGTGCATTAGCAGGAAGCTGATTGGAAGTAGAGGCAGGACTAGAAGCTGGGCCCTCCAATATGGATGTCAGTACCCTAGGTGTCAAGTGGAATCAGAGGTAGAGTCAGGGCTTGAACCCAGGCATTTCATTATAGGATGCCAGAGAGCATCTTTTCTTTTTTTAAATATTTATTTATTTGAAAGTTAAAGTGACTGAGAGAGGGGGAGAGACAGAGATCGTCCATCCTCTGGTTCATTTCCCAGATGGCCACAACAGCCTGGATTAGGCCAGGCTGAACCAGGAGCTAGGAACTCCATCCAGGTCTCCCATGTGGGTGGCAGGGACCAAAGTGCCTGTGCCCTCTTCCACTGTTTTCTCAGGCACATAGCATGAAGCTAGATTGACAGTGGAGTAGCTGGGACTTGAACTGGCATTCTGCTGTGGGATGGGACCACAACATCAGTCCTGGGGTGGAGTCTTAACTGCTGTGCTAAATGCCTACCCCCAGCCACTCTTAAATGCATATGTCAGAGCAGGTGTTGTGGTGTAGCCTCGGCTTAGGACACCAGCATCCCAAATTGGAGTAGCTGGTTCAAGTCTTGGCTGCTGTGTACTTCCAATCCAACTTCTTGCTAATGTGCCTGGGAGGGATCTCTGTACTGGATACTGAACAGAGGTGCTGAGGACACAGCCGTGCACAAGGCAGTATCCCTACCCTCAGGACACTTACAGTGCACTAAGAAAGTCGGACACTAAATGACTGTTCAGTAAATATATTTAGAATTAATTGAGGGGCTCGCACTATGGCGTAGTGGGTTAAGCCACCGCCTGCAATGCTGGCATCCCATATGGGCACTGGTTCAAGTCCTGGCTGCTCCACTTCCCATGCAGCTTCCTGCTAATGCACCTGGGAAAGCAGCAGAAGATAGCCCAAGTGTTTGGGCCCCTCACCCATTGAGAGACCTAGATGAAGCTCCTGGCTCCTGGCTTTGGTCTGGTCCAGCCCTGGCCATTGCAGCCATTTGGGGAGTGAATCAGCAGATGGAAGACCTCTCTCTCTCTCTCTTTCATTCTCTCTCTCCATCTGCCTCTCCCTCTCGGTAACTCTGCCTTTCAACTAAATAAATCTTGGGAAAAAAAATAATTAATTGAATGAAGAGCCTCTAAAGAGAAGTGGACGGTACCAAGAAAATCTAACACCTAACACAGACTGGGGAGTCTCTACTGAGGAAGTGTAAGTTTAAGCTAAGACTCAAAAGAATGAATAGGAGGTTGAGTGTGTGTACAGTGCAATGGAAGAGACTCTTCCAGTTAAAGAAACCATCATGGACAAAGGCTCAGAAGCAGCAGAGAGCTTGGCGTAGTTGAGGTACACTGGTGGAAGGCCTGCGTGGCTGAATGACAGAGGCCAAGGGGAAGAGCGGAGCCAACAAGGGAGAAAGATAGACTGGGCAAGAGGAGGGTAGGGTGGTGTGTGTGTGTGCGTGTGCCTGGTTAATTGCATACCACCTCAGGTTAGGACTCTACAAGAAAACAGAATAGGCTTAGTGCAAGTATTAGGAAATCTGACCTGAAAGCAACCTGCTCAACCCTTTGCAAAGAGCAGGGAACCCTCTGGGAATGGATTTTTGAATTTGAGTTTCAGGATTCAAATCTGAGTTGATTATGGATTAGAATTTGCCCTCTTCTAGCCTGTCCTTAAAGGGGAAAGGCACTTTGGGCCTGTTTCAATGTGAAGCCAGTCTCTTGGTAGATTTACCTAGCACTCCTTATTTTGTAATTCCCATGTAGTCTGGTTCAGTTTCTAGAGCCGTGCTAAATGCCTGCTGTTAGAAGTGTATCAAGGGTTCACAGATTGAATAATTTTTCTTCAGTTGTTTTGTGACTGCATTTGGTTGGCCTGATTCATTTCTGTTTTTCTGGTTGAGTTTTGACTGGAATCATCTTTGTTTCCTTAAGCCGAGAGTGTGTTTTTGCTTCTCTTTATGGAACACTTGCTATTTTAAACCACGTCCCAAGTGGAGAACAGGCCTCAGAAATCTCCCTTTCCCCCTGCAGGAGTGCAGCGTCGGGGCCAGGTTGACGAGAGACCCACCCGGCCTGTGTAGGTGCACGTTCCTTGTCTGTCCACGCCCTCCCGTGAGCCACTGTGACTCACTGGCGATATCCTGGGTTCCTCTGACTTGGCAGTTATTTGAGTGAACACAGACACGTCACCCCTAAACTTTCACCCCCTTCCATTAACTTCTTTTCTGTTTGGCACATGAATTTATAAGAGGCTTGCCTCGTAATGCCGGGTTCTCCGTGCTTACATTAGGGGGAGAGTCATGATTCAGAACTATGTTTCCCATTGATCGTTGGCAGGCTCAGGCCTTAGCTTTAGGCTCTGAGCATCACCCCGTGCTGATCCTCAGTAGCAGCCCCTGTTCTGGCTAATGAAGGAGAGTCCAACACCATCTGAGCCCTTTTCTTCTTCGCTTTCTAATTCATGTAATTAAGGTGATCATTAGAACATCGTGTCTGGGAAGAGGAGTTAATTTGGAAGAAGTGTAGATCTCAGAGTGTTAACAAGGCAAGTGTGGTCCAGGCTCATTTTCTAAATGTCAGGGTTGGTCATCCGTGCAGGTGTTACGCTGGTGGCTCCTCTTGTCCCCAGTAGCGGTTTCTGCCCGACGTTGCGTTGTACTTGGGTCCTCCACAGGCTGCAGCGCGGGAGCTCTGAGAAGACCATTCCAGAGCTTCTTTAGGGAAAAACAAAGCCACGTTCTTCTTGGCAGTTTAAAGCCTGGCTGAATCGTCACTGGGAGACAGAAGATGCAGCTCTCCTCTGAGGGGCGGTGTCTCCTGCTCGGGCTTATGCTGTGTGGTTTGGTCTTTTGACCGAAGGCCGTTGCTCAGACTTTGTGGGCACGCGACTGTGTTTTAGGTGCTGTTGACTTACATATCAGAGTCCTAGCCAATGTGGCGTGGGTGTTTGGTGCAGTGGTTAAGCCACCATTTGGGACACCCACACATCCCTTGTTGGAGTGCCTGGGTTCAAGTACCGGCCCCGCTCTCCCTTACAGCTTCCCGCTAATGCGAACCCTGGGAGGCAGCAGTGATGGATCAAGTACTCGGGTCCCTGCCACCCACATGGGAGACCTGGATTGAGTTCCTGGCTCCTGACTTAGACCTGGCCAATCCCAGGTCTAAAGAGTGAAGTAGCAAATGGGAGACCCCCTTCTGTCTCTGTGTCTATCTCTTTATATGTCTCTCTAGGCCTTTCAGATATATAAAAAAATAAATTTAAAATGAAAAGAATCATAGCAAATGCTTAGAGGCTGAGATGGAAGCTGTGGTGAGCAAGCCAGAGGTCTGCTAGGGACTGGGGAAAGGGAGAGAGAGGAGCCGCTGAGAGCTTTGGGTGTGCGGCAGGTGAACTGGCAGGCCTGGTCCCTGTGCTGGGACACTGTCCTTGCTTCCTTTGCCGGGCTGGAGGTGAGTGCTTTTGAGAACAGCTTGGGAAAATTCCCGTTATTTCAAGCCATTATGGGTAACTTCAAAGAGCAACCAATCATGTGTAATTACTGCTGCCCCCAAGCAGCCTAGTTCAGAAATGTCTTACTTTCTGCCGTTTAAAAAACCTGCCACAGCAGGAGCTTAATAGACAGTTTTTGGATGGATGGATAAGTGGAAAGAAGAAGGAAGAAAGAGAAAAACAGATGGATTTCTAACGGAGGAGGCGTGGTTCCCCCCTCCCCTTCTCTAATGGTATGGAGAGGGCATGGGCTTTTGCCCACATAGAAGCACTGCCCTCAGCCTGATGATGGGGTACAGCGTGGGTGTGTTGTGTCAGCCACGTTCTGCTCGGGGCAGGGGAGAGCCCCGCGTCTTAGTTGTGCGCAGGTGTTTCCTCAATTATCCTCTAGGGAATGCAGACTTCTCTCAGCGTGTCCCTGCAGTGGTAGGACATCCTGCAGCCACTACACGCAGTTGGCCAAACTACTAAAAAAAAGCCCTTCCTCGGGGGCCGGCATTGCGGTGCAGCGGGTTAAGCCTCAGCTTGCGACACTGGCACACCAAGTCAGAGCGCCAGTGCAAGTCCCAACTGCTCTGCCCCTTGTCCAGCTGCCTTGCGGGCACGCCCGGGGAGGCAGCAGATGATGGCCCAGGTGCTTGGTCCCTGCCACATGCGTAGGAGACCAGGATGGAGTTCTTGGCTTCTGGCTTTGGCCTGGCCCAGATCTGGCTGTTAATGGACATTTGGGGAATGAACCAGCAGATGGAAGATCTCTCTCCCTCTCTCTCTGCTCTGTCTCTCTGCCATTCAGATAAATTAATGGACAGATAAATAACTTTTTAAAAAAAGCTCTTGGAAGCCACAGTGTCTGGTTTTAGAGGACGTTGAAAAATGCCCTTCCAGCTTGCTAACGACTGGTTCTCCCTACTTCTTCATGCTTTTGAGATTCAACCATCTCTTTTTGTAATTGTCTCCATTGTGTTCATGTATATATTTGTTAAAGACTTTCAGAGATTTATATAATTTCTGCAGAATGAATTCTTTGACACCAGGGGGTCTATGAAGGTTTTCTTCTATTAAAAACGCTAAGAGCATTTGACCCAAATGTTTCCAAAGATCCCCAATGTTCAAGACCACTAGCAGATAGCTACTACATGGCAGGAGTCAGTACTGCAAGGAGATTTTTAGGCAAAGATTTAATAGCTAAGTTATAATATATGACTTTTTAGGACCACTTATTCTTTCTGGATTTCATTATTTTCTGTGATCTTCAGCTTCACGCTATGTTTTAAGTGTCCTTTTTCCCAGATGCATTCTAGGACTTGACTGGACAGTGAAAGGAGTTGAGCGTTTTGCTGTTATGGGCACAAAAGTTGAAATGTTCCAATGAGATCACTCTCCTGTTTATTTTTTTTTTCAAGATTTATTTATTTATTTGAAAGTCAGAGTTACAGAGAGGCAGAGACAGAGAGAGAGAGAGGTCTTCCATCCGCTGATTCACTCCCCAGATGGCCACAATGGCCGGAGCTGCACCAATCCAAAGCCAGGAGCCAGGAGCTTCCTCCAGGTCTGCCATGTGGGTGCAGGGGCCCAAGGACTTGGGTCATCTTCTACTGCTTTCCCAGGCCATAGCAGAGAGCTGGATGGGAATTAGAGCAGCTGGGACATGAACCAGCACCCATATGGGATGCCAGCGCTGCACTACAGCACCGGCCCCCGCTCTCACATTCTTCACACAGTGCCTGGACAATAACTATTGTGCACATAAAGTCTGTGACAAAACTTTGTGTAAGTGATTGTGTCCTCACCACTGAAGCATCACACAGAGCAGTCTCACTGCCTTAAGGTCCTCCACGTTCTGCTTGCCAGTCCTTCCCTCCCTCCTAACCGCCCCGACCACTGACCTTTGTGCTGTTGGCATTGTTTGTGCAGTTGGGATCATCCAGGATGATGTCCTTCCAGATTGGCTTCCGTCACACAGTGGCACGTGGGTGAGGTTCTGCCTGTGTTCTCCGGGCTTCATCGCTCCTTTCTTCTCAGTGCTGGTAGTGTTGTGACATCGTCTAGATGTTCCAGCTTTTGTTGACCTGTTCCCCTTCAAAAGCAACATTTTGGCGATGTGGCAGTTATAGCTAGAGCTGTTGGAAACTTCTGTGGACAGGTTTTTGGGTGGATGTAAGTTTACATTTCATTTATGAAAATACCAAGGAGCACATGGCTGGTTGTACAGTAAGTCCGTTTGGTTTAGGGTTTTTGTTTTGTTTTGTTGTAAAGACCCATCCATCTACTTGAAAGGCAGAGTTACATGGAAAGAGGGAGAGACAGAGAGAATGAGAGAATGAGAGAATGAGAGAGAGAGAGAGAGAGAGAGATCTTCTATCTGCCGGTTCACCCCCAAGATAGCCACAACAGCCAAGGCTGGCCCAGGCTGAAGCCAGGATCCAGGAGCTACTTCAGGTCTCCCATGTGGGTGGCAGGGGTCCAAGCCCTTGGGCCATCCTCTGCTGCTTCTCCCATGCCATTAGATCAGAGCTGGATCGGAAGTGGAGCAGGCAGGACTCGAACTGGTGTCCATATGAGATGCTAGCGTTGCTGACAGCAGCTCCACCCACTGTGCCACTAGGCACCCCCTCCTTTTTTAGTCTTATTTATTTGTTTAACTTTTTATTTACCTGTTCTGTTTTTGAAGAAACTGACAAAATGTCTGCCACAGTGCCTCTGCCATTTTGTATTCCCATCAGCAAAGAATGGATTCCTGTGACCCCACAGTCTCACCATATTTTGGTTGGCACTCCTTTTTCATGTGTCTTTTGCAAATTTTTTTCTAATCTGTGGTTTATTTCTTATGCTTTTGCCCATGTATTTTGTAGAGCAGACTTTTTTATTTCTTTCATAGATTGTACCTTTGGTGTTCTCATATTTTAATTTTTTAAAGATTTATTCATTTATGTCAAATGTAGAGATAGAGAGGGAGAGACACACAAACAGAGATTCTTCCATCCCGTGGTTCACTCCCCAAATGGCTGCAGCATCTAGGGCTGGGCCAGGCTGAAGCCAAGAGCCTCATCCAGGTCTCCTGTATGGGTAACAGGGTCCCAAGTACAGAGGCTCCTGCTTCCACTACTTTCTCAGGTGCCTTAGCAGTGAGCTGGGTCAGAAGTGGAGCAGCTGGAACTTGAACTGGTGCTTATATGGGTTGCTGGTGTCACAGGCTATGGTACATCGCCAGCTCCTGGTGTTATATTAAAATTCAAGCATTCTTTAGTGGACTATGATAACTATAGCTTATGACAGTTTAACCTGAAGTTTCTCAATATATATAAATGATAAATGTTTGAGGAGATAAGAAATGTTAATTACCCTGATTTGATCAATACATGTTGTATATATGTATTGTATGATCTGTCATACTATACCTCACAAGTATGTATAAATAGAATGTCAGAAGAAAATAAAAACAGTGAAAATAAAAAGGCAACACTGTGCTGACGGTTGATACGTTTTGAATTTTTACAAAAGGTGTAAGGGCAGTGTCTGTGTTCTTTATTCACATGTGGACGTCCAGTTGTTCCAGCACCGTTTGTCGCAAAGACCGTCTTTTTCTACACATTCCTGTGCTCCTTTGTCAAAGATAGCTGGCCGCTGACCGTACTCATGGGGCTCTCTGTTTTGTTTCACTGATCTAGCCATGCTGGGGTTTTTTGTTGTTGTTTTTTTAAGAAGAAATTCTTCCATATAGTAGAAATGAAAAAGAAGTCACATGGAGTGTAGATGTAGGTAGATAATCCCCTTTCAGATGTTTAAAATATCTCTCTGTCTCTCTCTCTCTTTCTCTCTCTGTCTCTTTCACACACACACACACACACACACACACACACACACACACACACACACACGTACGTCTGTGCTGCAGCCAGGTACTGAATAAAGTTCAGCGTAATCACACTAGCAAAATCATCCCACAGTGTTCTGTGTAGAAATAAGTGGCCCTTTTCTTAGATAACATACACTCTTACTGCAGACATAGGCACACTCCTTGCCACTTAAGATGATCACATCACAACGATCAGAGTTGTTTTTCACATGAAGATAAGCCAACGTAACTTGGTTATCTCAGGTTCTCCCTGATGGTGGTTCCGCGTGAGTTTCTACTTGTGTAAGCAGAGGAATCTCGGGGTGCTGAGTGAAGTGCTACAGGTACAAACCTGACCTGCCTGTGCTTGTGAGGACAGTGCTGGGAACATGAATAGTGATGGTTCTGCGGAGTTACAGTGCGGAAGGAGAACAGGTGTAGGTCTTACGGCAGCAGCTGGTTGGTTGGTTGACTGCTTGGTTAGATGGTGACGTGAGTGAATGATTCAGTGGTCAGTACCCTGCCTTGGTCTAAGAAGCCTTCAAGGCCCCCAAAGCCTTTGGGTTTTCAGGGCCTCTGGAAGCCTCACAGGATCATCTCTCAGGTGTTCTCAGACACACAGGATTTCTGTGGAGTCACTGTCCAGACTGCACCGGCTCCGTGCTTAGCAAGGCCTGCGGCGTTATTAGAACGCCGCTTCTGTAGAGCAGTGACTCCTGCGTGGTTTCAGGGAGCAGTTCATTTCTGCCAGTTCTTCCCTTGATCCCTTCCTAACCTGTGGTGCCCTGGTGTGCTGACCGCCCACTTCAGGTCCCATAGTCAGGAGCAGGGTGTTGGGGAAGAGTGTCAGTCCTGTCTTCCAGGTTGTGACCTTAGGCATACTACTTAATTATTCTGTGCCTCAGCTTCCCCCTGTTAACAATGTAGCTATTGGGTCAGGTGTGTAGCACAGCGGTTAAATCGTCACCTGGGATGCCCACGTCCCTATCAGTCCCTGGTTTGTATCCCAGCTCCCCCGCTTCTGATCCAGCTTCCTGCTGGTGCATACCCTGGCTCAGGTACTTGGGAGCTACCACCCGTGTGGGAGACATGGATGGAATTCCCAACTCCTGGCTTCAGCCTGGCTCAGCCCTGTATATTGTAGGCATTTGAGGAGTGAACTAGCCAATGAAAGATGTCTCCCTGTCTCTCTGTTTTTTCAAATAAAATGAAAATAAAACCAGAATTTAAATGTAACATTAGTAGTAGCTATGTCTTAGGGATATGAATGGTTGTGTTTTGTCACTCCCCCTCTTCGTGGAGGAACAACACAGGACCCTGCGCTGTTCTTTTGTCTGCTCGGCCCTCCCCGGGTTTGCTGCTGGTTCTTCCCGGGTTGGCTACTATCCCTTCCATCTCCGTGGAAGGGCAGCTCCCCCTGCCACTTTCCCCACTTCCGTGGGGGAGCGGCACACCGCCGGCCGGCTCTCTCGGGGGCTGCTCAGATGTTATCCGGATGTTCCCTTTAGATGTTCCTGGTGCATGCCATCTCTCTCCTCCTTTATAGTCCTCTTCCACCAATCCCAACTCTGCTACCCACATGCCGAGCACGCTGCTCTCCTCCAATCAGGAGCAAGCTCCTGCAGTTTATTGGTCGAACTGGAGGCAGCTGCGCAGAAGCTGTTTACTCCTCTCCCAGCGCCATATTGTGGGAGAGCAGATGCATAGAATAAGTCTTAATTCCAGTAACTTAGTCTAGTCTGAGTTGCTCCCCACAGTGTTTTAACTTAGAAAAGTACTTTTACATGCATTATGTTGATTAAATGTTAACTATAATTATTCAGTAAATACGTGAGTACTTCAAAAAGTTCATAGAAAATGGAATTAAAAGATTTAAGTTTAGGGGTCAGCGCCGTGGCTCACTTGGTTAATCCTCTGCCTTGGATGCCGGCATCCCATATGAGCGCCAGGTTCTAGTCCCAGTTGCTCCTCTTCCAGTCCAGCTCTCTGCTGTGGCCCAGGAAGGCAGTGGAGGATGGGCCAAGTGCTTGGGCCCCTGTACCCACATGGGAGACTGGGAGGAAGCACCTGGCTCCTGGCTTCAGATTGCCGCAGCACCGGCCACCGCAGCCATTTGGGGAGTGAACCAACAGATCCATCTTTTCTCTCTCACTGTCTACAACTCTACCTGTCAAATTAAAAAAAAAAAAAAAAAAAAAAAAAAAGCTTATTTTGCACAAAAGAGGTTTGAAGTGCATGGATAATACATACTTTCTGTGAGCTTCTTGATGCAATTTCAGTGTGTGCCTGTGGGATGCGCTGATCTGCTGTGCACACACTTGGGCCCGTCCCTTTCACTTGGAACCTGTGCCTGGCCTCAGGTCACATTACCTTTGCTCTGTTATTGGGGTTTAGCGCTTTTTTCCTTGTCCTTTTCTAGCTGAAGTCCAGCGACTTTGCTGTCCTGAAGCAGTTGCTGCCTCTGCTGGACAAGGTCTCCAGCACGTACCCCGACCCCACCATCCAGGAGCTCGCCGTGGATCTCCGCATCACCATCTCTACCCATGGAGCCTTTGCCACGGAGGCTGTCAGTGTGGCTGCCCAGAGCACCCTGAGCAAGAAAGATCCAGAAAGGAAACCGGAAGGGCAGCGACACACGAATGCTGATGGAGCTCAGAGCCACCTCGAGCAGCAGCAAAACCGGGAGAAAGCGCCCCTCGCAGGCCAGCAGGCCCAGGCTGCATCTGTGCCTAAGGGGAGCCCTGAGCCCAGCACTGGCACAGCCCAGAAGCCTGGAAGTGTAACCACAGAACAGCTCCAAGAGCTGCTTTTGTCAGCTTACGACCCTCAGGTTCCGACGCGGGCCGCAGCCCTGCGCACTCTGTCCCGCTGGATAGAGGAGAGGGAGGCCAAGGCCCTCGCGGTGCAGGAGAAGCTTCTCAAGGTGAGTGGGACCTCCCACGCCGATGCAGGGGTGCAGGGCGGCCTCCTGCTGCCCCAGGACCCAGGGAGCCCCGGCTCAGGCCGATGCAGGGGTGCAGGGCGGCCTCCTGCTGCCCCAGGACCCAGGGAGCCCCGGCCCAGGCCGATGCAGGGGTGCAGGGCGGCCTCCTGCTGCCCCAGGACCCAGGGAGCCCCGGCTCAGGCCGATGCAGGGGTGCAGGGCGGCCTCCTGCTGCCCCAGGACCCAGGGAGCCCCGGCTCAGGCCGATGCAGGGGTGCAGGGTGGTCTCCTGCTGCTCCAGGACCCAGGGAGCCCCGGCCCAGGCCGATGCAGGGGTGCAGGGCGGCCTCCTGCTGCTCCAGGACCCAGGGAGCCCTGGCCCAGGCCGATGCAGGGGTGCAGGGCGGCCTCCTGCTGCCCCAGGACCCAGGGAGCCCCGGCTCAGGCCGATGCAGGGGTGCAGGGCGGCCTCCTGCTGCCCCAGGACCCAGGGAGCCCCGGCCCGGATCATGTGGATGCTGGGAGGAGACGGGACTTACAGGAGGGACTTGGATGACCACACGAGGCTGCTGGATCGAACAGACTGGGTGCTGTCAGGAAATGCTGCGGACGGCAGGGTTGAAGTCTGGAGGAGGTAGATCTCAACGTGGCCTCCACACTGGAGGCGTTTGTGCCGCTGAAAGCAAAGGGGAAGCAGTAGCGTGAGGAGATCCCAGAGCTGGGCCGGGCCTTTCTTGGTGACCAGGTCCACTCTCAACACCGTGACCCAACCTGGAAAAGCCGCCTGTCTTCTATGGGCCACTTTTAGAGGGGCATCGGGTGGTACTGGGTCTCCTGCTTTCTCGCTCTGTCACAGTAAAAAAGCCACTGTAGACGTGTGTGGAGGACATGAATGCTTAGCTGGGGATCTTTTCCCTTTTGTGCTAATTGTCCTGACCTCAGTCGGGGTTGGAGACCAGGAGCAAGAGGTCTAGAGACCACTGACTGGGATCAGATCCCAGGCGCGGGTCTCAGACTCCTCACATCAGCTTGCTGAGAAAACTGCTGCGTGTTGAGCCAGGCCAGGTGCCTTCCATACGCTGTCTCCAGTCCTCCCAGCAACTGCAGCATTGGTGTTATCCCATCTTACAGATAAAAAGTAAAGCACAGAAATGTGCCAAGGATTTGCTGAAATTGAACTGTTGCTGAAAACTCAAATACTTATCTTCTGTAAGTCATCATTAAAAATGTCGCTTAGTATACCTGTGTTGATAGTGACTGCTGTGGGCATCTTTGGAATTTTCTTTAACTTCATTGAACCTTCATTGGCTTTATATAACTGATGGCCGAGTCCTGTCGATTCTTTTTCTCTGAGAAGTCTTTAAAATTGATTTCCTTCCTTCTTACTCACGGGGGCACTACCCTGAATTAAGCTTCCCTTACTTCAAACATCCACTAAGCCTTCCAACTTGGCCACCTTTGCAATGGGACTGATTTTAGGCCGTCCCTAATACACACACACTTGAGATACAGAGACAAGAGCCTCAAGTTGATATCAAGAATCACTGTGCTACCCCATGGCATATCCAGTAAAGCTGCCATCTGTGGTGCTGGCATCCCATATGGGCACAGGTTCGAGTCCTGGCTGCTCTACTTCCGATCCAGCTCCCTGCTAATGCACCTGGGAAAGCAGCAGAAAAGATGGCCCAAATGCTTGGGCTCCTGCACCCATAAGGGAGACCCAGATGAAGCTCCTGACTACTGACTTTGGATAGGCTCAGCTCCAGCCTTTGGTGGCCATTTGAGGAGTGAACCAGTGGATGGAAGTCTCTCTCTCTCTCTCTCTCTCTCTCTGCCTCTAGTTCTCTGTAATTCTGACTTTCAACTAAATAAATAAATCTTTAAAAAAAAATCACTGTGCTAGCAAATCACTGGCACTGTATGTGGAGCAGATAACCCCCTCTTCTGGGTGCCCAACAGGAACTTGGGCACATGGCCACCATGTTCTCTGGCTCTCGTGTTAGGGCCTGAGCTAAGCATGTCTCTGTGCTAGCTTGTAGCTAAGCAGGACTCTGCTGCTGACACACCCTGGTGAGTTTCTACGTTATGGGGTATCGAGAGGGATTTGTTACTACTGTTGGTTGAAGTGCTAAAATTTGGATGATTTTTAAAAGTAGAACAGATTCGAAGTCATCTCAATAACACGATCTCACTTGCATTCCCATATGCTTTCTGAGTGCAAGGGAAAAGAACCGAGTTGCAGCAAATACTCCCCGGATGGCACGTTTCCCCAGACCTCGCCTCTTGCGTGTCGCAGCCTGTAGTCTGTCATATCATGTGAGAATGTTCTCTACCATGGGCTGTCATCAAAAATGTGGAGGATTGACCTTCCACGGCCGGGTTTCCATGACTACTGCTACATCTCCCCCAATTCCTAATTTTTTAAACTGTAAAAGTGAGACTTGACACACACCCGCATTTTCCCCACGAGACTAACTCTGACCAGCTTTTTTTTTTTTTGACAGGCAGAGTGGATAGTGAGAGAGAGACAGAGAGAAAGGTCTTCCTTTTGCCGTTGGTTCACCCTCCAATGGCCGCCACGGCTGGCGCGCTGCTGTCGGCGCACCGTGCTGATCCGAAGGCAGGAGCCAGGTGCTTCTCCTGGTCTCCCATGGGGTGCAGGGCCCAAGCAGTTGGGCCTCCCTCCACTACCTTCCCGGGCCACAGCAGAGAGCTGGCCTGGAAGAGGGGGAACTGGGAAAGAATCTGGTGCCCCGACCGGGACTAGAACCCGGTGTGCCGGCGCCGCTAGGTGGAGGATTAGCCTATTGAGCCGTGGCGCCGGCCCTCTGACCAACTTTTAACCAAGACAGACAAGAGGAAAAGCATTTACTGTTTCGAGGCAGCTCATCAAGGAGGTCTCCTAAATTTCCCTTGCTCCCTGCCCGTCTTCTCACTGCTGTATTTTGTGGTTCCAGATATTCTTGGAGAACTTGGAGCATGAAGACACGTTCGTCTATCTGTCTGCGATTCAGGGTAAGCTGGTCCTGAACACAGGCCTCTGAGTCTGTGGACAGGATTGCGTCACGTTTGTTTGCACAAAATCCCTCTCAAGTCATCTGGCCCAAGATGCGGGTCAGCTTTTTTTTTTTTTTTTTTTTTTAATTTCCCTGGTTTTTAGCTGGAGGGTCTCAGAGCGTCCCTGGAGAGTGCAGTATTTCACAGAGATGTGCAAGTTTTGGTTATGCTTCCTTGTGATTCTATGTGTTGAATCCCATTGCTTTAAGGCAGAGGATAGTTCACGTGCACTCCTCTCCCAGCAGCCCCTTGGGTTGACTGATGTCACTGTGCACCTTTGTTCCCTCCAGGCCAGAGACTCCCACAGTACTTAATACCTCTTTGTCATAAATGGTTTTTGCAATAATTTGATTTCTCCTTTATGATTCTTTGTTATTCTCCACACTGCCCTTAATGTGTGGATCTAGAGAGAGGGTGTAGAGAATTAGGCAGCCTTGGCTGAAGGCTGAGAAGCAGACAGGATGAGAGGGTCAGAGTTAACTCCCGGTTTGCCTTGGCTTGGTCAGTGTGGGCACCAGAAGCCGAGACTTTGGAGCCCACCCCTCTGGGTACACCACCTCATTCCCCTTCCTCTCAGCTGCTGTGGACTCTGGCCCGTTATTCCTTCTGGACTTCAGTTTCTTGTTGGTGAAAAGAGAACTGAATGGGAGGATGGATCGGCACAGCTGCTTTGGAAAGCAGGCTGGCATTTCCACAAAAAAGATAAATAGAGTTTCCAGTTGACCCCGTAATTCCAGTCTTAGAGGTATACCCTAAGGAAATGAAATGTCTGCACAAAAGCCTGGGTGGGAACGTTCACAGCAGCATTATTCACAGTTGCCAAAAGGTGGAAGCGATCCACATGTCCAGCAATGAATGGATAGATAAGCAAAATGCAGTGATGCCATCAGTACACACATATACAGACGTGGTATGGAGTATTACTTGACTATAAAAATCTGGGAAGTACTGACACATGCTCTAGCATGGATGGGCCTGGAGAAGCTTCTTGGTGAGAGGAGCTGGTCACCGGATACCACACATTGTGTGATTCTGTTTCCATGAAAAGTCTGGCTTGGCAGAGAGTGGGCTGCTGGTTGCCTGGAGCTGAGGGAAGGGGGAATGGCTAGGGGATGGAAGCTGAAGGACACAGCATCTGGAATGATGAAAATGTTCTAAAATTGGTTGTGGTAACAGTTGCACAACTCCGAGTATTCTAGGAACCCTGAATCGTAAACTTTAAGTGGATGAATTGTATGCCATATGAATTATATCTCAGTAAAGCTGTTATCAAAAGAAAATTGGGCCGGCGCCGCAGTTCACTAGGCTAATCCTCCGCCTAGCGGCGCCGGCACACCGGGTTCTAGTCCCGGTCGGGGCGCCGGATTCTGTCCCGGTTGCCCCTCTTCCAGGCCAGCCCTCTGCTGTGGCCAGGGAGTGCAGTGGAGGATGGCCCAGGTGCTTGGGCCCTGCACCCCATGGGAGACCAGGAAAAGCACCTGGCTCCTGGCTCCTGCCATCGGATCAGCGCGGTGCGCCGGCCGCAGCGCGCTGGCCGCGGCGGCCATTGAAGGGTGAACCAACAGCAAAAGGAAGACCTTTCTCTCTGTCTCTCTCTCTCTCTCTCACTGTCCACTCTGCCTGTCCAAAAAAAAAAAAAAAAAAAAATTTGAGGGGCCTGCATTGTGGCACAATTAGATGAAGCCACCACCTGCCATACTGACATCCCATATGATCACCAGTTCAAGTCCTGACTGTTCCGCTTCCAGTCCAGCTCACTACTAATGTGCCTGGGAAAGCAGTGGACAATGGCCCATTGCTTGGGCCCCTGCAACTGTGTTGGAGACCTAGAAGAAGCTCCTGGCTCCTGGCTTTCACCTGGCCCAGTGCTGGCTGTTGCAGCCATTTAGGGCATGAACCACCAATGAAATCTCTCTCTCTCTCTCTCTCTCTCTCTCTCTAACTCTGTCTTTCAAATAAATAAATAAATCCATTTAAAAAAATGAATAAGAGGGGAAAGAGCTAAAAGTGTCAGCACCTAGGGAGATGTGATGACTAAGTGTGTTGTGGGAGGGGGATCCTGGGGCAGAGAAAGAGCATTAGGGGAAGCAGGAAATCTGAAAAAACAGTGGACTTTAGCTGACAATCAAGTCTATATTGTGACAATAAAGTGTCAATATTGGTTCTTTATTTTTGACAAAGATGGCATCCTAATGTAAGGTGTTAATTCTAAATGCAGCTGGGCGTGGGGTGTAGGGCACCTGCTGGACTGTCTTCTCAATGATTCTGTAATCCAGACCTGTTCTGTCATAGAGTTGATTTATGAAAGGGGGGCTGACACTAGGACTCCTTGAGTGAATGCCTTGAGAGTGCTCAGCATCGGGTGTTCAGTGTATGTGGGCTGTTATTTTAGTATTATGATCATCGTTGTTGCTTCTGCCACTGGATTGCTAGTTAACAATGTGGTGACCCATGTAACTTCTCAGGTCTAAAGCTCGAGTGGACTGTCGGTATGTTATTGCTGTTCAACAAACTGCCCAACATTCAGGAGCTTAAAACACCAACTGTTTATTACGGCTCGTGCACCTGTTGACAAGTTGAGTTTCTGGGTCTAGCTGGGTGGCTCTGCTTCTCCCTGCAGGATCTTCCCACTCCCTGACAGTGGCTCTGCCACATGTATTTCTGACCATCCCTGGGCGAGTGGCCTGCCAGGTTATGTTCTCCTGCTAATGACAGATAGTGAACATAAACTGGAGAGGCCTTTTTAGGCCCAAGTTTGGAACAGGCATCCTGTCTCTTCTGCCTCATCCTATTGGCTAAAGCAATTCATGTGGCCCAACCCAAAGTCAAAGGGTAGAGAAATACACTCTGTCCCATTGGTGGGATAAACTGTCCATCACAGAGCAAAGTACACAGTTGCAGAAAGGTTTGACAGATTGATGCCATCACCCAGATGTCTCTCTGTCTCCGGAGGCTGGTGCCAGCTCTTACTACTTGTTTGGGGTGTAATTTGAGTATGTTCTGTACAGACTTGGTATTTCAAGCTGGAGAGAGAGGACGCAGGGAAAGCACACAGTGGTGAAGCCCTGAGCCTTGGGATTCTTTCTTTAGTCAGCAGACAGATTGTGCACCTGCCATACACAGAATACTGTGCAGTAACTGAGTTGTCCTGAGTAGCCTAAAGAACATGGGGCAGGTATTGTGGCACAGCAGGTTAAGCCGCCGTTTGGGGTGCCCATGTCTTATAAGTGGAGTTAAGACACCAATGCCCACGTCTTCTAGTGGAGTGTCATTTGCATCCCAGCTGCCCTGCTTCTGATCCAGCATCCTGCTTTTGCATCCTGAGAGGCGGCGGATAATGGCTCAAGTACTTGGGACCCTGCCATCCGCATGGGAGACCCCGATGGAGATCCTGGCCCAGCCCTAGCTGCTGCAGTCATTTTGGAAGTGGATGGAAGATCTGTTTCTTTGTCTTTCAAGTAGATAAAAATAAATGCAATTAAACATCAAAAAAGTAAATAAAAAGCAAAAATAAAAATTTTCAAAGGAAACAAAATGACCACCCAGAGAAGAAAAGGAGCACTAGGTGAAAGCAGGATCCAAAAGAGTAGTGTTTATGTTGTTGTTTTGTTTTGTTTTTTAAGATTGATTTATTTATCTGAAAGACAGAATGACAGAGAGGTGGTGGGAGAGACAGATCTTCCACCCACTGGATCACTATCACTCCTCAAATGCCCACAGTTGCCAGGGCCGGACCAGCCTGAAGGCGGGAGCCATGAGCTCCGTGCAGGTTTAGCAGGACATTAGGAGAAAGTAATTACCCACAGCTGTGAGGCCAAAGAGGCCCAGGGGCTTGTCAGGGCCCAGGAGACCGCGTGTGGCGGGATGGTACTTGGGGAAATCAGATAAATCAATGAGGCAACAACCAGAACTGCCTGTAATGAACAAGTCTCAGAAAACAAGCCATCCTGTACTTTTCCCAAGAAACTCTAATGCTGTCAGGGAGGTCTTATGTATTTATTTATTTATTTGAGGCCTGGAATTTCGGGAAGTGGTGGCGTGCTGTTGGAGTGGCTGCTTGGGAGAAGCTTTTTCAGCTGATTAACACGTTGAGCTCATTAGCCTCTAGGATCTGCTATAAAAGTTGCAACTGTTGGTGTCATGTTTGCTTTTAGTAATTGTAATTGGTGTGCTAATCAGTTAGGAGCTAATTTGGTGATGAAGAACAGGGGAGGCAGAGGTGTAATTTCGGTTCTCAGCTCCCAAGATGGACAAGATTGAGCTAATTGATGTTTTTGGTGTTTGCAACATGCACTTAAAAGCCGAGGCCTTAGGTGACTTTCCCATTAAGAAAGCAAAGAGCTGAATTTTCCCAGCTTGCCCTGCCAGCGTAGTTTGCCAGGCAGAACGTGCTTTAGGATCAGCCCACTTGGAAATGTCCTGTAGGACAAGAGGTGCCTGCTTGTGGCAGGAGTAGCATTAGTGTTAGGAACTGAATATGTGTACTTGAAGTTTTCTCTTTCTAGTCTGCCTTAATGGTCCCATCTGCAAGTTCCACTGTACTTCTTGCCTAATGCACTGAGATTGTGCATTTCTTTCCCAAAATCTCACTAACTCTGTCTCTGATCTAGGCAGAGAGAGAAGGGAATTGAAGTCATTCACTCAACAGACTTTTATCCCTCCTGATACAAGAACCTGATGTATGCATTCTCTGTCCATCAGAACAGTCTGAGGACGACGTCCCCCGATGAAGTTCTCATCTGCCGCAAGGCTGTCTGCATCTGCTTACTCCCACGGAGTCAGGGGTGGTTGATTGGCCTCTCCTGGCAGTGGCAGCTGCTTGGGGCAGAGAATTAGAATCACAGCTACCATCAGAGTTTACTGCTGCATGTCTTAATCTTCACCAGGCTGAGAACACGTGTCTCTCCTTCTTAGGATCCTCATGGGGTCTGTTTCATCCTTTTTAAATCCCCATGGTTGCCACACACGTGCTGTGGTTTGTAGGAAGCTTGGTCCCAGTGTGGTGATGTTGAGGTGGTGGGCCTTGCAGAGGGGCCCGGTGGAGAGTGTGTGGGTCACTGAGAGAGCCACCCTGCAAAGGGATTGTTGTAGATGTTGAGAGACCCTCCCCCCAACCCCAGTAGTTACCACAAGAGCAGATCCATAAAGAAAAGAGCCTGGCTTCCTGTCCCGCCCTCTGTTCTCTCACTCTCCCCACATTACCACCGTGGTGTCACCTGCCATGTTGTGATTGGAGCTGGAAGGACCTCACCAGAGCCAAGAAGCTGCTAGCAGCATGCCCTTGAATCTCTAGCACCGTGAGTATGGATTTCTTTCCTCGCTTTTTTTTTTTTTTTAAGATTTATTTATTTGAAAAACAGAGTTACAGAGAGAAATAGAGACAGAGAGAGAGGTCTTCCATCCAGTGGTTCACTCCCCAGATGGCTTCAATGGCTGGAGCTGCGCCAATCCAAAGCCAGGAACCAGGAGCTTCTTCCAGGTCTCCCATGCAGGTGCAGGGGCCCAAGGACTTGGGCCATCTTCTACTGCTTTCCCAGGCCATAGCAGAGAGCTGGATCGGGAGAGGAGCAGCCGGGACTAAAACCAGCGCCCATGTGGGATGCCGGCACTTCAGGCCAGGGCTTTAATCCGCTGCACCACAGCGCCAGCCCCCTTTCTTTGCTATTTATTTATTTATTTATTTCAAAGGCAGAGATATATAAAGAGAAGGAGACACACACAGAGAAAGAGAGAGAGAGAGTGACTTTCCATCCGCTGGTTCACTCCCCAAATGTTTGCAACAGCTGGGGCTGGGCCAGGCTGAAACCAAGAACCAGGAGTCTCATCTTGGTCTCCCACATAGGTGCAGGGGCCTAGGTACTTGGGCCATCCTCTGATGCTCTCCCAGGCATATTAACAGGGAGCTAGATTGGAAGTGGAGCAGCCAGGACTCGAACCAGTGCCCATATGGGATGCCAGCATTGCAGGCAGAGGCTTAACCCTCTATGCCACAGTGCTGGCCCATCAGTTTCTTTTCTACATAAAGTAGTCAGCTCTGAGTATTTTGTTACAGCAATAGAAGATGGACTAAGACAAAAAGTAGCACATTCTCATCTGAAAAATCTCAGTGACAAGGAATATATAAAGTGAGAGGCCTTAATTCTTCAAAACAGGAGTTAAGATATGTCCTTGAGGGCCTCATAATGTATATTAGATGCATGGGGCATTTTTCGCGTTTCAGTTTTGAAATTGATGGTTAGTAGTGTGTAAATGAATAAGTGGTATTCTTCAGTAAAGTATCATGCCCAGATTATTTATCATGCTCATTCTCAGTTACTTAAAGGACATGTCAAGGGCAACAAATGCGTTTTGGGGATCCAAATGATTCCTCTCAGTCTCAGGAGAATCTTGGATAAAACTACCAGGCTCATTTTAAAAAAAATAATATAAAACCTGCCTGGGCTCTGAGCCCAGCACGGGAGGTGCAAGTCTGCCAGCGTGTGTAGGGTGAGAGCGCCTCGACGTCTGGACATGCCCGAGCAAACGGCACCAGCCTTCCTGCTTCTCCTCTCAGAAGCAAGTTTTCACTTCTGGCAAAAGAGCCAAGGGGAGGGAAGGCAGGAGCCCGGAAGGGGGGAGGTAGATACAAGATGAAAATTGTTTTCTCAGAGTTTCAAACCGAGCAGGACTTCGAGTCTTAACTTGTCAGGGACTGAACTCTATCTCATTCTGAGTTCTACCTCCAACAGAGGAAGCCGAGAAACCATTAACTGAAAGTGATTCTGTCCCTTGAAAGAGCATCTCATGGCGCTGGCACTGAAATTTGGAATTCGGTCTCGCGAAGTGTATCGTCTCCATTTGTGTCCCTGAAATGGGGAGGTCTCCTTCGCATGCCGGTCTGGTTTCTGTACCACCTAATTAACAAATGAGCATTTAGCAAGCATCTCTCCTATCTGCCAGCCCAGTAAATTCTCAAAGTAGTTCTAGAAAGTAGACATTATCCCCATTTTTTAAAACTTCTTACTTGAGATATAATTTACATACCTAAAATTCACCAAACTAAAATATGCAAGTCAGTGGTTTTTAGTATATTTCAAGAGTTGTGCAACCATTACCTACTATCTAATTTTAGAATATTTTCATCATCCCATACCCATTAGCAGTCACTTCCTGCTCCTCACTCCCCCAGTGCCTGGCATCTACCAGTTTACTTTTTGTCTCTGTGGATTTGCTTACTCTGGACATTTCCTGAAAATAGAGCCATAGGATACAGTGGACCAGCCTGCTAACTTTCTGTGTGGTCCCTTTCACTTCAGCGTAAGGTGCTTAAGGTTCATCCATGTCATAGCTTGGGTCACTACTCAGTAACTCTTTGTGACTGAATGAGATTTGATTGTATCCATTAGCCATGTTTTGTTTCTATTTTTTGACTATTAGAAATAATGTTGCTTTGAACATTTGTATGGTTTTCTGTGGGTACCTGTTTTCATTTCTTTCAAATGTATACTGAGGAGAGGAATTGCTAGGTTGTATGGTAACTTTTTTTTTAAAGATCTATTTACTTATTTGAGAGAGTCACAGAAAGAGAGAGAGAGAAAGAGAGAGAGAGAGAGAGAGAGAGAGGTCTTCCATCCGCTGGTTCACTCCTAAAATGGACACAATGGCCGGAGCTGTGCCAATCCGAAGCCAGGAGCCAGGAGCTTCTTCCAGGTCTCCCTTGTGGGTGCAGGGGCCCAAGGACTTAGGCCATCCTCTACTGCTTTCCCAGGCCATAGCAGAGAGCTGGATTGGAAGTGGAGCGGCCATATGGGATGCTGGCACTGCAGGTGGCAGCTTTACCTGCTACACCATAGCGCCAGCCCCTAGTTTGCCTCTCTTTAATGACTGATGATGTCACTCATCTTTTTCATGGATTTATTGTCCATTTGTTAAACCTTCTTAGAGAAATATCTTCAAATTCTTTGTCATTTTTCTAAATATTTTATTTTATTTTATTTGAAAAGCAGAGAGAGAGAAAGAAAGAGAAAGAGACCTTCTGTCCCTAAATGTGTGCAACAGCTGGGGCTGGACCAGACCACAGCAAAGATCCTGGCACTCCATCTGGGTCTTCCATGTGGGTGGCATGGGCTGTAGCATTTGAACCATAACCTGCTACCTCCCAGGATGCACTAACAGGAAGTTGGATTGGAAGTGAAGGAGCTAGGAATCTAACCAGGCACTCTGATATGGAATGTGGGCGTCCCATGTGGTGGCTTAACCCATGCACCAAATGCCTGCCCCGTTTTGGGGCCATTTTTTAATTGGGTTATTTTTCTTTTCTTTATCCTTTTAATTTTCATTTATTTTATTCTGAATTTATTCCCAAGCCATAAGTGTTTGTTTCTTTAGTTTCTTCTGGGATGTCTTTTTCTTCTGTGCCGCCGCCTCCTCTGGTTTAGGAACAATTTTATTTATTTTTTTTTTTTTTTAGTGAGGATTATCTCCATGTGGCACAGTGAGCGTATGTATGGGTTAACCCGACCATGGGCTCTGTAGGAACGGCAGTGTCTTGGGGACATTGTTCACCTGGGTGTGTTCAATAACCGGAGAATCTACATCCGAACCATTCAGTTCCGCATCACTCTTCGCAGTTTTAAGCAGGAACAACAGATACAGCACTCTCCTGGGCCACCGGCCTTGTGACCAACCCCACTGCTTGGCTGGGCCTGCCCACCAACTCCACCATTCTCACAGCAGGGTGGCATGCAGCGCTTCTTTAATGTAACTTCTTCCAAGATACTTGGTGGCTGGGGCCAGCACTGTAGTGAAGCCGGTAAAGCCGCTTCCTGCAGTGCCAGCATCCCAAATGAGTGCATGCCAGTTTGAGTCCCGGCTGCTCCACTTCTGACCCAGCTCTCTGCTATGGCCTGGGAAAGCAGTAAAAGATGGCCCAAGGCCTTGGGCCCCTGCACCCACGTGGAAGACTTGAAAGGAGCTCTTGACTCCTGGCTTCAGATTGGCCCAACTGTTGCCATTGCTGCCCTTTGGGGAGTGAACCCGCAGATGGAAGACCTCTGTGTGTCTGCCTCTGCCTCTGTGTAACTCTCCTTTCAAATAAATAAATAAGTCTTAAAAAAAAAAAAAAAGATACTGGTGGCTTTTCAGATAAGCATACCCTTGATGCTGGGCAATTTCTCAGGTGTTCTTAAAGTGAGCGTGAAGATTTGAACCTCTTGATTTGTGTGATTTTATGTGGTTTTCTGGGCCAAGTGGATATTGAACCATTTTAACCAAACACCTAAGGCCAATAAAAGGAAGAGTTCTTTTTTATTATTATTGAGGTATAATAGGTCTTTATATAGTATTCTGGAGATAAGTTATTTATCAAATATATTATTTGTAAATATTTTCTTCTATCCTGTAGTTTGGAATGGCTTTTCTCTTAAGTAATGGTGTCATTTGAAGCACAAATGTTTTTGCTTTTGATGAACTATCAATTTTTTTCTTTCATTGCTTATACTTTTGGTGTTGCTTCTAAGAAATCATTGTCTAACCCAAGATAACGAAGATGTACTGTGGTGTTTTCATCCAGGAGTTTTATAGGTGTAGCTGTAACAATCAGGTCCACGATCTACTTTGAGTTAATTTCTGGGTGTGACATGAGATATCCTAATTTTTTTAAAAAAGATTTACTTATTTATTTGAAAGGCAGAATTACAGAGAGGCAGAGAGAGAGAGAGAGAGAGAGGGAGAGGTCTTCCATCTGCTGGTTCACTTCCCAAATGGCCTCAGCGGCCAGAGATGCATCAATCCAAAGCCAGGAGCTTCTTCAGGGTCTCCCACGCGGGTGCAGGGCCCAAGCACCTGGGCCATCTTCCACTGCTTTCCCAGGTCACAGCAGAGAGCTGGATCGGAAGAGGAGCAGCCAGGACTAGAACCGGCACCCATAGGGGATGCCGGCACTGCAGGCGGATGCTCAGCCTACTACACCACAGCCCCAGCTCCAGGATATCTCGATTCTATACCGATGGTTCTGAGACTGAGATAGATTAAGTCTTTTCCCCAAAATTACATAGCAAGTAATTAGGGCCTTGTTCTTGGCCTTCAGATAGAACTTTCCAGCTCAGTATACTAGATTACTTCTCTAGATCTTTGTGGATCATGATAGAAGTCCACCCTATTTTGTTTTTAAAATTATTTATTTCAGGTTATTTAGAAGGCAGGGAGACAGAGATTGTTCTTCTGCTGGTTCACTCCCCCAGATGCATACAATAGCCAGGGCTAGGTCAGACAGAAGCCAGGAGCCCACAAGTTCATCTGAGTCTCCCCTCTGAGTGGCAGGAACCCAACTGCTTAAACCATCACCTGCTGCCTCCTGCGGTGTGCATCAGCAGGAAGCTGGATAGGAAGTGGAGTGCAGACTCAGAGCCAGGCACTGCAGTGTGGAACGCAGGCGTCCCAAGCCACGTCAGCACAGCTACTGTGCTAAATACCCACTCCTGTTGAGTTTTTTTTTTAACATAAAAAAGATAGTATGATGATTATTGTCAGTAATGCATATTAAAATTGAGCAGTCCTTAATGATCTTGAAAGCTTTGATTCTGTCAACAATTCTGAAATAAAAGGGCAGATATTACAGTCCTCTTCGGCCACATAGAATTGACTTGCCTGCAGTCGCAAACGTTGGGAGAGTGGTGGAGCTGGGACCAACCTGTAACGCAGGGGTTCCCTGTGTCTGTACCTTGGCTGAGTGCAGCGTCCAGGTGACATCCATGGTGCCTAGTTCCCCTCTCCCAAGTCGGAGATTGCATTTCACAGCCCAGAATAGTTGAGTTGTACAGGAGCTTCCTTTTCAGAACATCTGTGCCGTGGTTTCCTGTATCCGTCAAAGACTGATGCATTCAGATTCACATCAGAACGTCCAGCAGCCTAGTGATTGACCTGTACGTGAAAGATGAACTGGCTGCTTCACAGTTATTTTCACCTTCCAGGACTGACCCTGGGGGGCCCGGCTTTGTGGCTCAATTGGTTAAGCCTCCACGTGGCTTTGACCTGGCCCAGCGCTGGCTGTTGCAGCCTTTTGGGGAGCAAATCAGTAGATGGAAGATCTCTGTCTGTGTCACTCCTTTTCTCTTTATTCCTTTTTCTTCCAATAAATAAATCAATGAATCTGAAAAAAAAAAAAAAAAAAGATTGGCTCCTGGATGGTTGCCGATTGCCGTATAAGAGAAATGGCAGTGACTATCATGGAAGTCCCCACTTCCTGAGTGCCTGTGATTAGCACACTCCACAGGTGAGGGAGCTCATGCTCAAAGCAGTGGTGTAACAGGACCAGTGTGACGCAGGTGCGCAGTGACAACGTTGGGATTTGAGTTCAAGTCGCTCTGGCTCTGAAGACTGCTGTGGGACAGGGAAGAACCGTGAACCGCAGTGTCCACAGAGGTCCTGTGCCCAGGGGCGGGGGCTGAGTTTCCTTATGATCTTAGGTACAGGACAACCAGGACTGCCTATCAGAAATGATTTCACAGCGCATCAACCCTTTAATGTGTAGCTTAATAATATGCTGACCTCATGCCTGCTTGATTTTCACTTTGCTTTGCTTTGCCCATTTGTCAGTGTGTAGAGCGTTAATTTTTAAGCAACCTCTGTGTACCATTGAAACTTTTCTTCCACTGTGGACTGTGAGTACATGGGTGCTGCTTCACACCCATCCTGCTTCCTGCTGGTGGTCACACGTGTCACAGGGCCCAGGTGTCAGCATTGCTTTTAGGAGGATTAATGAAGAGGCTTCAGAAACCAACCCTGGGCTTTATGTAGTTGTCGCTCCCCGTCTTCGTGGAGGAGCGACACTAAACCCTGCCTAGGTTTCCTATCTGAGTCACGGCACCATTATGTCGCTCCCCGTCTTCGTGGGGGAACGACACAGGACCCTGCGCAGTTCTTTTGTCTGCTCGGCCCTCCCCGGGTTTGCTGCTGGTTCTTCCCGGGTTGGCTACCGTCCCTTCCACCTCCGTGGAAGGGCGGTTCCCCCTGGCCACTTTCCCCACTTCCGCGGGGGAGCGGCACACCGCCGGCCGGCTCTCTCGGGGGCTGCTCAGATGTTCCTCAGGTGTTCCTTCAGATAGATGTTCCCTCTTAGATGTTCCTGGTGCATGTTGTCTCTCTCCTCCTTTATAGTCCTCTTCCACCAATCCCAACTCTGCTACCCACACACCGAGTACGCTGCTCTCCTCCAATCAGAGTCAGCTCCTGCTGCTTATTGGTTGAACTGGAGGCAGCTGAGTAGAAGCTGTTTCCTCCTCTCCCAGCGCCATATTGTGGGAGAGCAGATGCATAGAATAAGTCTTAATTCCAGTAATTTAGTCTAGTCCGAGTTGCTCCCCACAGTAGTTTACTGAGTGCCTCAGTCTATTCTGTGCTGGTCTAACAGAATATCTGAGACTGGGTAATTTATAGATTTGGTTTGTACAGTTCTAGAGGCAGGGAAGTTCAAGGCCGAGGGACCTGCATCTGGTGAGGGTCCTCCTGATGGTCACGCCGTGGTGGGAGGCAGGAAGACGAGAGCAGAGGGAGAGAGCGGTAGGGGAGAGGGAAGAGAGCCGAAGTCATCCCTTCCACGGGAGCCTGGCGTTAATCCATTCTGAGGGCAGAGCCCCTGGAGGCCCCTCCCCTCCACACTGTCGCCTCGGGCGTTTTCAGTGCGTGGACTCTGGGGGACACGTTCAGACCAGAGCACCGAGGTTTGCTCTCTCTGAGGCCAGTAGATGACATCTAAACGTAACATGGATTAGGAGACTGGGGAGAAACTAGAACCCCTCTACATCGCTGAGGGAAACGTAAAGTGGTGTAGCCTCTTTGGAAAATAGTCTGCCTGCTTTCAGAAGGTTGAACATAGCTATCATGTGATCTGCCAGTTCCATATCTAGCTGTGTGCCCAAGAGAAATGAAAACGTGTCCACACGGGAGTTTACATTATCATTCATAGTAGCCAAAAAGTAGAAACAACCGAAATGCGTGTCACCTGGTAAACAAATAGAATCTAGTGTATGTATATACTGGAATATTATTTGACAGTAAAAAGGAGTGAAGTATACTACTGACACATCCTTGTAGTACAGCTCCGACAGACATTGGAAATGTGGCAGGTGGAAGAAGCCAGACACCAAAGGCCACATCTCCCATGAGTCCATGTGTGTGAAATATCCAGAAAAGGCAAACTGGAGAGAGAGAAAGCAGATTAGTGGCTGCCCGAGGGTGGGGGAATAAGGGACCAGGAAGTGACTGATAATGAGGTTTCTTTTTGAGGAGAGGAGAATGTCTTAGAATTAGGTACTGTACTGCTTACATAACCTTGTAAATATATTCAAAATAAACTGAATTATACACCTTATTTTTACTTTTACTTTAAGAATTATTTTTTTAAGATCGGCACTATGGCATAGCAGGTTAAGCTGCTGTCTGAAGTGCCACCATCTTGTGGGCAATGGTTCAAGTCCCAGCTGCTCCACTTCCAATCTAGCTCCCTACTGATGTGCTTGGAAAAGCAGAGGAAGATGGCCCAAGTACCTGGGCCCCTGCACTCATGTGGGAGACCTACATGAAGCTCCTGGCTTCAGCCTGGCCCAGCCCTGGCTGTTGTGACCATTTGGGGAGATTTATTTATTTATTTGTTTGAAAGAGGGGCTGGTGCTGTGGTGTAGTAGACTAAGCCTTCGCCTGTGGTCCTGGCATCCCATATGGGCACCAGTTCGTGTCCCAGCTGCTCATCTTCCAATCCAGCTCTCTGCTTATGGCCTGGAAAAGCAGTAGAAGATGGTCCAAATGCTTGGGCCCCTGCACCCACATGAGAGATCGGCTCAGCTCTGGCCATTTGCATTTGGGGAGTGAACCAGCGGATCGAAGACCTTTCTCTCTGTCTGTAACTGTACCTCTCAAATAAATAAAATCTTTAACAAAAAAAAAAAAAAGAAGAAGAAGAAGAGAGATCTTCCATCCACTGGTTCACTCCCCAAAAGGCTGCAATGACCTGGGCTGAGCCATGCCAAAGCCAGAAGCAATAACCTAGGAACTCCATCCGGGTCTCCCGCGTGGGTAGCAGGGGCCCAAGCACTTGAGCCATCTTCCACTGCTTTCCCATTAGCAGGGAGCTGGACTGGAAGTGGAACAGCTGGGCGTTGAACTGGCCCCCACATTGGGTGTCGGTGTTGCAGGCGGTGGCTTAATGCACACTGCACTTAATGCACAACACCGGCCCCTGAATTATACACTCATAAAATTTTCAAAATGCAGAACTGTAGTTTCTCAGGATGCTTTTAGGAACGTGAGGGTGAATGTGCCGGATGTCGATGTGTGGAGATTGAACTGAGTGAGGGGTCAAGGCAGAGGGAAAACACAGAGGTAGGAGAATGTTCAAGGCGGGGCAGGCAGGGAAGTGGCAAGCTGTTGAAGGTGCTGGTGGAGTAAAGGGGATGAGGGTGAGGAGGGGGCCTGGGCCGGAGGGTGAAGCTGGGGGGGCACCGAGGGCAGGCGTCCAGGCTCTCCTGCTGGGCTCGGGGGAGCCCCGGTAGCTTCCAGCTCTCTGTGGCGTGTGGGCGGTGGGCTCCTGGCTCTGCAGGTACCATGCTTGTTGATGGCTGCTGTGTCTTTGCTCTTAGTTTCGCTCCTGACCTAGCCGTGTTATCAGAGGTCACGTCTGTTATTTCATGTACTCCTCACCACTACCGTGGCAAAGTCAGTACCCTTATCCCCTTGTTGTCCAGGCAAGAAACCAAGGCTGAGAGGTTGTCGCTTGGCTGTCCACTTGGTGATGGAGCCTGGATTCAACTCCACGGCCAAGGCCCTGTCCACCCTGTGCTGCCCTCCTCTCTCCACACCACCTTCTGACTTTATTCCGAACATTTCGTTGTATTTTTGAGTTTTAGTTTTTTAGTTTTTAACAGATGCTCTCCAGGTCGTAGATATGGTTCCAGGATTACAATGATATTCCCTTCCTCCACCCTCCTTCCCCTCTCTCTCCCACCCTCCTTCCCCCTCCCTTTCTTTTTTCTGCCTTTCGTTCTTTTTTTAGTTTTTGAGATAACGTTTTTAATTCACATTACCATCAGGGGCTTAAAGCCCACCAGATAAAAGGTTTTATAAGCAAAAACAAAACAAAACCTAGTTTAGCCAAAATATAGGCAAGGGCTGTTAACAAAAATCAAGTGGAAAGATGACCATTTCACCCGTATACAGTAAATTTTAAAGTACTCACAGATCATTAAAACTATGGTAGTATAGCGTTCTTAGCCATTGGTCTGACAGGGATGAAACAAAGATTGACAAATGTATCTTTACCGCATCCCCTTCTTGTTTGTCTCAAACCGCCATGATCCCTGCTCTGGCGGGGGAGGGATGTGTGTGTGTGAGTGAGTGAGTGAGTGAAATGAAGCCACCTGCCCAGTGGATCCTGGCGTTTTCAGCTAAGCAATTAAACACTTCTTCATCTCGTGGTTTCCAGGGCCCCTTGCAAATCCTTCACCTCTGATTCACGTAGACCAGCTGTCACCACGGCAGAATTCACTACAAAGAAAGCCATCGCAGGAGAGCTGGGGGTGACATTACTTGCTCAGATGTCTCAGTTATGAGCTCTTAAGGTGTAAGTGAGCATCACCCTGCAGAATGCTGGCCCCAGGGCCACCCCTTGTGTGTGAATTGGGATTTGAAGACAGTAGGACAGTAGGGAGAGCTCCGGAGTGGAAGGGCAAGCCCCTGTTTCCACTGAACTTTAAGGTCGCACCCTGCACCCACAGCCTGCCCCGCAGGATCCACGCAGAGGTGAGGCGGGAGGGGCACCCTGCCTCTGTTACACTGAATTTCAAATACAAATTAAAACTCCCGACCTCCCCAGAGGTGATTAAGAGGATCCTTGCAGCCGCTCACACACTTAATAGGCCAATTATAGTTTTTATTAACCCTGACATAGCTCCTTTTGTTGCTGAATCGTACCTCTTAAATGCTGTACGTTTCCAGAGTGCTACATTCTGCTTTTTCACCCTTGGTTCTGCTTCCTGACTTTGTGGTGTCTCCGCTGCCGCTGAGGAAGCTTGAGAGCTGGGAAGGAACTGAGCCTCAGGGAATGGGTGGCAGATGTTGAGCCACCAAAGACGTAATGAGGGCATCTCTTCGCCCACCTGCCGGGGCAGGATTGCTAAGGTTTGCCGCCTTAGGAGACGCTCGTTTTAGAAGCACTTTTGCATTTTGTGTCCAACTTTGGTTTTCCGTTGTTGATAACCTGACTTTGGATAAGGACAAGAGAACTGTAAAATGTGGTCTTTGGCTACTGGGTTTTCCTTTTTTTAATGTTTATTTCTTTTTATTTACTTGAAAAGCCAAATGAGAGAGAGAGAGATCTTTATGCACTAGTCCACTACCCAAATACTACAACAGCTCGGGCTGGGCCAGGCCAAAACCAGGAGCCCAGAACTTCATCCAGGTCTCCCATTTGGGTGGCAAGAACCCGAAGTATTCAAGTTATCCCATACTGCCTCCCAGGGTACATAGTAGCAGGAAGCTGGATTGAAAGTGGATGGAGAGGAGGGGCACTGTGGTGCAGCAGGTTAAAGCCCTGGCCTGCAGTGCCGGCATCCCATATGAGCACAGTCCGAATCCCAGCTGCTCCACTTCCAATACAGCTCTCTGCTGTGGCCTAGGAAAGCAGTGGAAGATGGCCCAAGTCCTTGGGCCCCTGCACCCACGTGGGAGACCTGGAAGAAGCTCCTGGGTCCTGGCTTCGGATCAGCTCAGCTCTGGCCATTGCAGTGATTTGGGGAGTGAACCAGCGGATAGAAGACCTCTCTCTTCTCTCTGGCTCTACCTCTCTATATAATTCTTTCAAATAAATAAAATAAATCAAAAGGACTTGATGCATGCATCCCACATGGCATCACAATGCCCACCAACATTTTGTCTGTTTTAAGATTTTTTTTTTTTAACTTGAAGGCAGAGAGAGATCTTCCATCCACTGATTCACTTCTCAAATGGTTGCGACAGCTGGAACTGGGCCAGGCTGAAGCAGGAGCTGATTCAGAGTGTCTCACACAGGTGTAGGGCCCAAGCATTTGGGTCATTCTCCGCTGCTCTCCCAGGAGCTGGATCGGAAGTGGAGCAGCAGGACTCAACAGTCACCCATGTAGGATGCCGGTGCTGCAGGTGGCTTAATCTGCTGTGCTACAACACCAGCCCCCATGGGTTTTTTCTTAAAATGTTTGTTCATTCATTCAACATGTTTTTGTTGAGCCCTACCGTGTGTTTTGAGAGCACTGTGCTAAGCAGGAGGGAATTGCTGAGACAAACGGTCCTGCCCGCCTTTGTTTAGTTCCCAGTTGGAGGAGAGCAAATACAAATGAAAGAATCAGGTGGGCAGATTAAAATAGGGTTCTGACAGGTGCGCTTGAGGAAGCAGCACAGAGCTCTGCAGAGCCGGTTTTAGGACATTTCACCTGACAGAGGGGAAGGAGGAAGCGACCCTACAGCTGGTGGGCATAGGAATTAACCTCAGGGAGGGGAGAGTGTTGCAGACTGCGGGCACAGCAGAGCAGCAGGGCCGTGGCCGGCAGGAGCAGGCAGGCAGCAAAGACTAATGAGGACATTTGATGCCACATGTCACGTGTCATTGTCAGGCCACACACACTCCCTCCTCCATCCCCACCCCCTCCGCTGCCACTGATGGTCCCTCTTTAAGTGAGAACATTGATATCTGTGCACACCTCCCAGCTCAGCCAGCCAGCACGCAGCCCTTAACCGTTGTGAAGAACATTCTAGCTCAGTTATTTTTAATTTTTAAGCAAGTGGTTTTCAGATAATTTTTGAGCAGTAGAATTCATTTTCAAGTGCGATCTAACGTGAAGGTGTTCCGAGCACAGGTGATTCTTAGTTTCTTCTTTGTGCCTTTTCCATTTCTCCCATTCTCTAGCGTGAATGTACATTGCTGTTAAACCAGAAGAGGACGTTTTTCAGATCATACGCTGTTTAGGGAAACGAGTTATTCCTGAGGATGAGGTTCAAGGACTAGTGCAGATGGAAGCAGATGGCCCCCTCTGTTGCAGTACCCCGGCGACCTTTTCACAACTAGGGATCACCAAAGCACACAGTGACCGGGGCTTTTTCGCCATGAAATTACGGGATGACAGCAGAAACCTCACTGACAAACAGATGTTTTTCCCAAGTGGAGCTTTTCTTAATGAAATGGTTGCTTAGAAACCAGACCATAATAATAACTTTTCTATATTTAGTTTGTAAAGTGATTCAGTTTGCAGGATTATTAAGTCAGAGAATACTAATTAGATCAGACCGAACATACCCATTATTCTCGTCTTGCAATTCAGCAACCAAACAGTTAAATTAGCAGCAGGAGTCCATCCAGCATGTGTCTGTGCAGACACTGTTCATGACAGAGGACGTACGGGAAAGTGACAGCTCCTGGAGCGGCCCTGATCTCGTCCCTGGGACGCCGCAGTGCACGCTGGTGGCTGCCCTGTCACTCGTGTGCATTAGAAGCTGTTGCATGGAACACTTATTAGGTTGCCAAGGCGATCAGTTAGGTCACAGGGTCAAAAATCATTCGTGAAAATGTGAGAATAAATTCCATTTCAAGTAAGCTCAGTGAGCCAGCAGTGTGAATAACAATTTATAAATGAGAACTCTGATACACCACCTACTACTAACAAGGAAACCTCCACACGCAGCCCGTTTGTCAGACATTGTAACGTAAACCATGCAAAGTCTGGGAGAAAGACTTCTGTCTTCCATTTCCAGGACTGATGGAGCTAGCTGAGCTGAGAGCAGCCCTTGTACAGGGAAACACACGAAAAAGAGCGTAAAAGCATGGCAGAGCTAACAAGAAGCAGGGAGTGACCAAGTCCGCATTTTAAGAAAAAACCCAAACTCTAAGAGGTAAACTGTGGGTGGAAACCTGCAGTGACCCTGAGAGCATTTGCTTGCCATTCAGCTGTGAGTTCCAGCCCCCGCAGAAGGGGAAGCCCAGACCCCCACCTCCGCGGGGAATCTAACAGAAAACACTCCAGCGGTAAGCCCAGCTCCCAGAGGAGTATACTGGCCTGTGAGCTCAAAGATGCCAGCCGTCACCTCAACCCCGGGGGACTGGGAGCAGACCGGGAGGGAGTAAGGAAGGAAAACGTATCCCTGGGAGATCGTAATCACCGCGTGGCCCCGCTCTCCTGCAGACCTGCACTATCGGGATTCAGAGAGTCTCGAGCAGGGATCAGAGTTTGAAATGTGTCTGTGCATACCTGGCAGAGACAGAAGAGTCTCTCCTGTGGGAAAGGCGCCTTCTCCCAGACCCCAAAGGGCCCCTGTTACCATTTTTTTATTTTTACTTTAATTTAAAAATTTTTTAATAATGAGAAAAATTTATGTTAAGTGTCTTATTGTATGCTGCTGCTACTGTAGATACAATGATTAACCCCATGGATAAAAATTCATGAAAATTCAGAGAGATAGGTGATAAGGATGGACAGAAATGGAAGTTTGCGTATTATGGCATATGTGGTAGGGACGCTTTTGTGCAGGCTTCAGGGTTAGCTGTCTCCAGTGACTCTTCACCAGTGAATGAGAAATGCTTTGGGAACCCTTTGAAAGATCCTTTTTCCTACAAAAAGGCAGAGACTGTCTGGGGTCTGAAGGGATTTGTTCTTGAAGGCGCTCCAGCCAGTGCCGGTGTCGTGTTGAGCCCTATGCAGACAGAGCTGTGTCAGGGCTGCAGCTCTGGGAAACCTTCCCACCATCGAGCCCAGTGCTGCTGAACCACTGACTTCATAGCTGCGACTCTGGGGGAGCCACACATGGCACACGTGAGAATGAGACCAAGTCACCCATCCGTGGGGCCCTGGGTCGAGAGTCTGCTAAGAATATTTGTGTATATATATATATAGTAAAATTTGCCACTTAACTCTGTTTAAAATGTACCATTTGATGGCATTAATGATATCAACCATCACTGCTATTTCTTTTTTTAAAAAATTAATCATTTTATTTGAAATTACACAGTTACACAGAGAAAGAAGGAGAGGCAGAGAGAGAGAGTCTTCCATCCGCTAGTTCACTCTCCAGTTGTCCGCAGCTGCTGGAGCTATGCTGATCAGGAGCCAGGAGCCTCCTCTGGGTCTCCACGCAGGTGCAGGGGGCCAAGGACTTAGGCCATCCTCCACTGCTTTCCCAGGCCACAGCAGAGAGCTGGATTGGAAGTGGAGCAGCCGGGTCCCGAACCGGTGCCCACATGGGATGCCGGCACTGCAGGCAGCACCCTAACCTGCTACTCCACAGCCCCGGTCCCCCCATCACTGCTATTTCCAAAACTTTTCCTCCTCCCAAACAGAAACTGTGTAACCATTAAGCAATAAACTCCCTGTGTCCCCCTCCCCACTCCTTGTAATAATTGTTTAAGGCTAATAACCAGTACATAGTCACAAAATAGCCAAGCACACACACAAAAAAAAACAGGGCCCCAAAAGACTTCAGACATTGGGATTGTCATAGATGATTTATAAAGTAACCTTACTATATTTAAAGAAATGGGAGATAAACTTGATCCTATTTCAGGAAATGAGAAACAACAAAGAAACAATCTAACAGATTTCACAGACACCAGGTGGAACATCTGAAAATTAGAAGTAGAGTAACTAAAGTGGAAAACTCAGTGGGTAAGTTCTGCAGCAGATAGAGTTGAAGGGAGAATTAATGAACCAGAAAGTAGAAAGGAAGCCATTATAGAGAATGCAGTATAGAGAGACATTATTTGAAAGGAAAGGTTAATAGAGTTGATGTCCTTAAATTTTAGCTCATTTATGTCAAAAAGAATTTAAACTTAATTAAAATTCAAAGTAAAATATAAATAAGATTTCCAGCAAAAACGTAAGTGTAAATCAGTAAAGACAACACAGATTTGTGACTGCTTAGGGCTGGGTGTATGGGTGACAAGGTAAAGGGGGCCAGCGTTGTGGCGCAGCAGGGTAAGCCGCCACTTGCAGTGCTGGCATCCTGTATCGGAGTGCCCATTCAAGTCCTGGCTACTCTGCTTCTGGTCCAGCTTCTGGCTAATGTACCTGGGAAGACAGCAGAAGAAGGCCCAAGTACTTGGGCTCCTGCTACCCATGGGGGAGACCAAGATGGAATTTCAGGATCCTGGCTTTGGCCTGGCCCACACCTGAATGTTGCAGCCATTTGGATGCAGCCAGTGGCTGAAAGATCTCTCTCTGTCTCCCTCTTTCCCTCCTTCTCTGTCACTCTGCCTTTTGAATAAGTAAGCATTTTTTTTTTTTTAAAGGAAATCAACTGATAATGGCTGGGGGGTTTCTTTAAGGAGTGATAAAAAGATTCTGGAATTAGATACTGGTGATGGTTACACAACTCTAAAAACCACTGAATAACACAATTAGAAGAGTGAATTTTATGATATGTGAATTGTATCCTCAGTAAGCCCGTTTTTGTTTTTTACTTTTTTTTTAAAGACAAGCAAATAGTGAACGCTTTTACTACTTAAAGAGCCCATAGAGGTTAATAAGAAAACTATCCAGTAAATAAATTGATAAAAGCCATAAATAGGAAATTCATGGTAGAGGAATTCAGACAAGTTATATTTTGAGGAATTATTCAACTTTTTAATGAACAAAGAAATGCAGATTAAAATAACAGTGATAGGGCCGGTGCTGAGGCATAGTGGGTAAAGCCACCGCCTGCAGTGCTGGCATCCCATATGGGTGCTGGTTCGAGTCTTGGCTGCTCTGCTTCCCATTCAGCTCTCTGCTATGGCCTGGGAAAGCAGTGGAAGGTGGCCCAAGTCCTCGGGCCCCTGTACCCATGTGGGAGACCCAGAAGAAGCTCCTGGCTCCTGGCTTTGGATCAGTCTAGCTCTAGCCATTGTGGCCATTTGGGGAGTGAACCAGTGGATGGAAGAAACCCCCCACCTCTCTCTCTCTGCCTCTGCCTCTCTGTGCTTCTATCTTAGAAATAAATAAATAAATAAATCTTTAAAAAAAAAGTGAAATAAAATTTCAGTTACCATTTCAAAAAAACAAAGATTGATTATTATTTTTAATAAGAATATCCAGTGCTGGTCAACTATAGCAAAATAGGCACACTTGGGCACTTGTGGTAAGAAAATTAATTAAAACACTTTTAGAATGCAGCTTTGAAAGTGTTTGTACCCTTGGGACCTGTGATCTCTCTCGGGGGAGTCTTCCCTCAGGGTAAGCATGGTAGGCAGGGGCCTGTGGTACCTCTGTCTAAGGAAGCCTGGGAAATCTTTCCACACTGAATAATTATGCAAATAGAGCTCAGTCCCGGGGAGCTCTCAGCTGAGGCGCCTTGGTGCTTCATGCAGCCCAGCTCACCTGTCCGTCTCCGGGAAGCCCCACCCCCACCCCACGCCTCGTTTCAGCTCCCCTCTCCCAGGTCCTCATTTTGCTGAGAACATGCAGAATTAAGCACACTGTCTTGTAATCGTGGTTGATTCATCTCACCCTCTAGAGAGCCCCTGTCCTATTCCATCTGTGTCAGCCGCTCACAGCGTCTGGCACTGTTAGTTCGAGTAGGTGCCCTCTGCACGTGTGGCTGCGTCAGAGTTGTTCCCATCGTCTTTATTCTACAGCTGTCTCCCCAGCTGGATGCTTTATGCCATGATGCTTTGGTGTCTAAAATTGTCCCCTTTCCTCCACTTTTTAACTGAACCAAATGTTAACAGAAATCTTTTCTATTTCTACCTTCCTCAGTAATAATATTACTATTAAAGTTAAAACCATCATTGGTCACCCTACATTATCGAGTGTCAAAATTAAACCAGCTGGGAGAACAGGCTTCTCACTCCCCCATAAGGAAGACCAGCGTGTGGGACAGTGTTTAAGCTGCTGCCTGCAGCACCGGCATCCCGTGTCAGAATGCTGATTTGAGTCCTGGCTGCTCCAGTTCTGATTCAGCTCCACTGCTGATGTGCCTGGGAAGGCAGTGAGTGATGGCACAAGTGCTTAGACCTCTGCCACCTATCTGGGAGACCAGGCTGGAGTTTTTGGCTCCTGGCTTTGGCGTGGCCTAGAGCTGGCTGTTGTAGGTATCTAGGGAGTGAACCAACAGACAGAAGATCTATCTCTCCCTCTCTATATGTCACTCTGCTTTTCAAATAAATAAAAATAGATCTTAAAAAGAAAAAGGCTAGGGTGGTACTGTGGCACAGCGGGTTAAATCCTCAGCCTGCAGCACCAGCAACCCATATGCGCTCCAGTTTAAGTCCTGGCTGCTCTACTTCTGATCCAGCTCCCTGCTAATGCACCTGGGAAGGCAGTAGAAGATGGCTCAAGTGCTTGGGCCCCTGAACCCACGTGGGAGACCCAGAAGAAGCTCCCAGCTTCTGGCTTCAGATCAGCTCAGCTCCGGCCGTTGGGGCCTTTTGGAGAGTGAACCAGCAGATGGAAGACCTCTCTCTCTACCTCTCTCTGTAGCCCTTTCTAGTTAATATTAAAAAAAAAAAAAAGCTATTAAAATAAAACAAAGCTAGGGCAGGCTTATTAGCTAAGGCGACCCCTCCCACATCAGAGTACCTGGGTTCAATACCTGGCTCCGTCTCCTGACTCCTACTGGCTGCTGCTGCTCACCTTGCAAGGCAGCAGTGATGAGTCCAGTAACTGGGTTCTTGGCTACCCTTGGGGGAGACCTGGGTTGAGTTTCTGGCTCCTGTCTCCTGAGTTTGGTCTTGGCCAGCCCTGGCCATTGTGGGCACTTGGGAAATGAAGCAGTGGATGAGAGCTCACTTTCTTTCTATCTTCCTGCCTCTCAAAAAAAAAATTTTTTTTTCAAAATAAAAGCTGTCCACAATATTAGAATTGTATCTATGAAATCTATTCTTTTTATGTTTTGTTAAAAATGTCCACATAGAAACAGGATAAGTATATATTTATTCAAAGAATGGGCTGTGAAAGAGAGAACATCACAATATTTGTGTTGATTTTGGGTGATTTTAAAATAATAAGTAATTTGAGAGACAGAGCTCCCATCCAACAATTCATTTTCCAAATGCCAGCTGGGAACTCAATCCAGGTCTCTCTGAACTTTGGGCTCATTTTTTCTCCAAAGTTTTCTCCTGACTTTTCACCCCAAGCCACTTGAGTCATCACCTGTTGCCTTCCAGGGTGCACATTAGCAGGCAGCTAGAATCCTAAGTAGAGCTGGGACCTGAACCCAGGCACTCTGACAGGGACTGCAGGTGTCCCAACCAATGGCTTACCCACTAGCCCAAACGCCTGCCCCCGGGTGATATTTTCGCGTAGCCACGATTTATCTGTGGAAGTGTGCTGTCTATGGCTTACAGTGTGTGGGAGTGCTGCCCCCGTCACCACTGTCAGGCTCGGAACATCTTCCTTATCCTGAAAGGGAGTCTGCTCCCCCGAGCCTTCCCTCCCCCAGAGCCCCCACGGGTGATTTCCATCTTACTCTCTTCTTTGTACTGTTCTGTGGGACTTGAATCTTTGATAGAGACCTGTATTATTTATATCTTCCTCATCATCCCCCACCTCCCCCCCCCCCCAAAAAAAACAGGCAAGTTCTTTTGGTTTTGTTTTTGAAAGCTGTGCTTTCCCTACTGTGTATCCGTGCCTGTTCTAATTCACCGCCTAGCCCAGGACTTGAACCTGAGTGGATAAAGTCAGGAGAAACCCTGTGTGACCCCAGAGGCTCCCTAACCAGGTTTGGGAATCCCTGAAATTCTAGACAAGTGTGTGTGTGTGTTTGTGTGCGCGTGCATGTGTATTTTTGAAGAGCTAAGGAGCTGTGTGGGGGAGAGAGACCCTCAGCTTGGTGTCTGTCACTGCAGCTTTAAGTCCTACGTGTCATGGTTGCTCATTTCACAGCGATCACTTTTGTAAGCCGGTGCTAGCCTGGAGCATGGATCACAAAGACTTGCCTGATCATCTCATCAGGACATCTGCTAGGCTTAATTAAGGCAAGAAAAAAAAAAAAAAAAAGAATTTAGGAAGAATCTGTGTTGCCTTCTCACTGCAGGAGCCCCAGGCACAGGGCCTGTCTCTTAGACCACCAGGCTCTGCTGGGGACCCTGGAGAACCGGAGATCAGCCCTGTCTTGCCAGTGCTCGGGCCAGGCAACAACTCCCCTGGGGAGCTTGGCTTTCCCTAAACCAGCGAGAAGCTGACGCGTCTGCCAGCTTTGCTGATTCTGCAGCTTCTCCAGCTTCGCACAGGCTTGGGGTGAAAAGTCAGGAGAAAACTTTGGAGAAAAAATGAGCCCAAAGTTCAGGTGGTTCTTCTCCTACCGGGACTGCCCACCTGGGGGTTTTGCTTTCTCACCCGGATCCATCCAAAAGGGAACTCCTTGGATATAAAAAGCCTTTCTTTGTTTTTACTAGTAAATGTTTCTCTGGATAACATAAAGAGAACACTGATGTGCTTTTCCTCTCTTTGAAAGCCACATAAAGAAAATTAAATAAATGAGGTCTTGGTTCTGTATTTCTCACCCATGATCAGCTGAAATGAAAATTTCTCTGAATGATAGAGCAGTGATTGCTTTCAAAGCAGGCCTAATTGCTATTTCCTGTCCCTCCCTCTTCCTCCCCTCCCCTCCCCTCCCCTCCCCTCCCCTCTCCTCTCCTCTTCTTTTCTCTCCTCCCCTCCTCCTCTCCCTTCTCTCCCCTCCTCCTCTCCCCTCCCTCCCCTATTGTCTCCCCTCCCCTCCCCTCCCCTTGTTCGCTCCCCTCTCCTTTCCTCCCCTCCTCCCCTCCCCTCCCCTCTCCTCCCCTCTCCTCCCCTCCCTTTTGTTCTCTCCACTCCTTCCCTCCCCTTTACCCCCTCTGCCCTCCCTCTCCTCCCCTCTCCTCCCCTCCTCTCCCTTCCTTCCCCTTCCCTTCCTTTGCCTCTCTTCCTTTGTCCATCCTTCCTGCCCTCAGTCAGTATTAGGACAGACTTATTATTTCTGTACATACAGCAGAACCCTGATCCTCACGGTGTTCCTGGGACACATGTTTCCTGCACTCTGCCCTCTGCCGCCTTCCCCCCCGGAATCATCCATAGGCATTCAGATAGAGGCAGCCCCGACCCGGCAGACTGTAAGGTTTTCCGGACCCTTCCAGATGTTGTTTTACATGCTTTATTTGGGAAGGGCAGTAGAATAAGAGATTTAGGGGCTCGCAGTAGCCCATACAGATGTTATGGAGTCAAGGTGTTTGACAGCCGTTGGTTAAAAAACAGAAACTCATTAAAACCCAAGTTTTCCATTTCCTTTCTGTATGGCTTTTCTGTCATCACTAATGTTGGCAGCATCTCAAGTTAGAATCCTTTGTGAATTTCATTAACATTACTACTACCTCTCTTTTCCACATGCTACATAAAAACACCAACCAGCAGCCAAGTGATCCTGGGAAGGCCCGAGTAGACCCCACAGAGGTGCGTGCAGTTCCAGCTGGGTGCAGAGCGCAGGCTGCTGGCCTTGGAGTCCATCACAAAGTCCATTTTGTGGGGTGACGCTGATAGTGTGTACTTGAAGACGTAAGGTCTGCTATCCAGGATCTGCAGAAGTGCAGCGTCCCAGGCATGGCTGCCAGGTGAGCCGGTGTAGCAGAATTACTGTCTGTCAGCAGTTCTGCTCGGCACACGGCAGCTCTGGGATCTTGGCCATGTTTCCCCCTTCTCTGTTCCCTAGCCTCTCCCTCCGTAAAACCAGGAATAACATTAGTACCTCCCACAGAGGATTGTTGGGAGCATTAAATGGATGAAGGCACCTCAGATGTTTAGGACAATGCCCGGGGTATTGAGAACTCCCCGCGTTGGTATCTTTGCCACTATGTTTTTATTTGTTAAGGACAGTTCAGGGTACAAATGGTTTCCAGTAAGTACAGCTGTCAGTAAAAAGAGATTGCTCTGGTGTCTGTACTTTTTCCTCTTTAAAATGAGAATTAGAAAGCAATTTAAGGGGTGGGCACCTGGTACAGCATTTAAGGCGGTTCTTGGGATGCCCACATCCCAGATCAGAGTGCCTGGGTTCGAGTCCGGACTCCACTTCTGCTTCCAGCTTCCTGCTGATGTGCCTCCTACGAGGCAGCAGGTAAAAGCTTAAGAACTTGGGTCCTTGCTAACCATGCAGGAGACTGAATTTTGGGCTCCTGTCTTTGTCTTCGTCTTTGCCCAGCTCCAGCTATCGGAAACCTTTGGGGAATGAATCAATGGATGGAAAATTCCTATTTCTCTCTGCCTTTCAAAAATTAAAAAAAAATTTAAATTAAAAAACGAAGACAATTTAAATGCATACCTAGGCATTACCTTTGTGTGTGGACATGTTATTTGGATCCTGACTTAAAGGGACAGGTGCTAGGTGTGGCTCTCACACATCCTCAGCGGGGATCCTCAGTGCCACCCTGCTTTTTCCTCAGGCCTGAGGAACACTCCTGCCTCCTGCGTCTCTTACATTTGTTGAGGCCTGTCCACAGTTAACACAGCTTTGGAGCTTTAGAGAAACTCAATCCAATTGGTACGTGTGATGTTATCATTTACTCTAATTACAGACAGCCCAGCTGTTCAGTTGAGGTCCTCAAACTTCCTCAACTTAATAACCAACTTCCCCAGTTTGTGCAGCTTCCTGGATTCAGGGAGCTGACTTTATTGTTAGTTTGCATCATAATGAGGGGTCTCCTCACTGCAGTATCCTGCCAAAGGGTGGTATTTTCCTTCCCTTGTGAGTTCTGTGAGACTTTCTGTCTTTGTGACTTAGAGCTGCAAGAGGACAAGCACACATTGGTGATTATCTTTTTGAAATTGGAAGGAAAATTTCTTTGTGCCTGACCACTTTGCTTAACCATCTCTCGTGGTTCTTTCTTTTAAAAAAAAAAATTGATTGATTGATTGATTGATTGATTTGAAAGGGAAAGAGAGAGATCTTCAATCTGCTGGTTCACTCCCCAAATGGCTGCAACAACCAGGACCTGGCCAGGCCAAAGCCAGGAGCCAGGAATTCCATCCAGGTCTCCCATGTGGTAGCAGAGGCCTACACACTTCAGCCAGCATCTGCCATTTCCAAGGTGCATTAGCAGGAAGCTGGATCGGAGTTGGAGCAGCTGGGACTTGAACCAGCACTCTGAAGTGGGATGCTGGCACTGCACAAGGCAGCTTGACTTGCTTGCACCACAACAGTTGGCCAGCCTTACCTTATTAGTTTTTAAAATGAACTTTTATTAATTACTTTGAACATGTTTTGTTAAAAGTCAAAATGTGGAGCATCCCATAGAACAGTGGCTTAAGTCCCAGCTGCTTCACTTTCAACCCAGCTGCCTGCTGCTACACCTGGGAAAATTATGGAAGACGGCCCAAGTGCTTGGAACCCTGCCGTCACAGTGGAAGATCCGAATGGATTTCCTAGCTCCTGGCTTTAGCCTGACCCAGCCCTGGGCACTGTGGGCATTCAGGAAGTGAACCAGCAGATGAAAGATGCCTGTCTGTCTCTCCCTAACTCTGACTTTCAAAGAAGTAAATAAATCTTTTTTTTTTTTTTTTTTGACAGGCAGAGTGGACAGTGAGAGAGAGAGACAGAGAGAAAGGTCTTCCTTTGCCGTTGGTTCACCCTCCAATGGCCGCCGCGGCCGGCGCGCTGCGGCCGGCGCGCCGCGCCGATCCGATGGCAGGAGCCAGGAGCCAGGTGCTTTTCCTGGTCTCCCATGGGGTGCAGGGCCCAAGCACCTGGGCCATCCTCCACTGCACTCCCTGGCCACAGCAGAGGGCTGGCCTGGAAGAGGGGCAACCGGGACAGAATCCGGCGCCCCGACCGGGACTAGAACCCGGTGTGCCGGCGCCGCTAGGCGGAGGATTAGCCTAGTGAATAAATCTTTTTTAAAAAAGAAGTCAAAAGGCATATCCCATGTCCTGTTTCCTATGCCCCGCTTCACTTCCCAGAAGTGTTTTATCCCCACCCTTTTTAAAAATTTTTAATTTATTACTGTCATGATTTATTAGTCATCAATGTCCTAGTGAAAGCCAATCATAACAGTAAGAACCCTTGTTCTTCATTGTGATTCATTTCATTTCATTTTCCAACTCAATGAAAATCTCTGTGTTCTGTTGAAAATTTTATGTATACAGTGTCTCAAATCTTGTCCAGTGTAATCATTTTCACATTCCAGGTTTTTAAATCTTTGGTTCTTTTTTTAAAGACAAGTTTATTTTTGGCACAAGCCCCACCCCCTTTTAAAAGTTTCTTCTCATATTTATCTCCTGTTTCTAAGTGAAATGCTGATAGATCTGAAACGTTTTAGACGTTTGGGAGGGCATTTGGCACAGCGGGTAAAACACCACTTGGGGCACCCACTCCCATACTGGAGTGCCTTGGATTGAGTCCCGCCTCTGCTTCCAATCCAGCTCCCTGCTAATGCACACCCTGTGAGGCAGCAAGTGATTGTTCAAAATGCTTGGGCCCTTGTCACCCACAAGTGAGACCCAGGTGGAGTTCCTGGCTCCTGGCTACTACAGGTCCCAGCCTCAGCTATTATGGGCATTTGGGGAAGTGAACCAGTGGATAAAAGATCTCTCTCTCTTTGTTTCTCTCTCTGTCACTCTGCCTTTCCAAAACATTTCTAAAACATTAAATAAATAAAACCTTGTATTTTATTTATTTATACTTGAAATGTAATACTTACATGGTCCCAAGTAAAACGATTTAGAATCAAGTCTCCCTCTCATATCTCGCAACTGGTCACCTAGTTCCCCTCCCCTGAAACGACCAATATTGTTAATTTCCTGTGTATCCTTCCAGAAATATCTGATGACACTGTATTTCCCTTTTGCAACCACTCACATTGTGGACACGCTCTTCTGTACCCTGCTTTTCACTTGCAGTTCATTCCATAGCAGTTCCTAGAAAGCTTTTTTTGATGCATTGTATTCCATTGTATGAATGACCACAATTTAACCAATCCTCCATTTATGAACATTTAATTTGTTTCCAGTCTTTTCTATTATAAATAGTGTTGCAGTTATGATTTTATGCATATATAATTTTCTATTTCTGTAAGTATATCTATTAGGATAAATTCCTAGAGTAGAATTTCTGGCTTACCACAGCATTCAGATTTTTTAATGTAATACAGTTTCTTACAAATGTAAGACAGAGTCTATGAAATGTGGAATACTTGATATTTTTCCCATTCAATCACAAATAACAAGTTGTTTTCTTTCTCTGTCTACTCTCACTCTGCAGGCACAATCAAAACAGATTGGATACAAAAGGAAGCTGATAATTTGTTCCTGGCATTGGGTTTCTCTTTATGTTTGAGAGTTACTATATTGTTTTCTCCCTTTTTCTTCTATTCTAAAAGCCTAAAATGGTAGACACGAAATCTTAGTTTTTTGAAATAACTTTTTGAAATATAACTCGCATATCTAATTCGTCTATTTACAGTCTGCAATTCAGTGGTTTGGGTGTATTCAGAGACTGTGTGGCCATCACAACAGTCGACTGTAGAGTGGTTTATCACCCTAGAAACCCCGTATCCATCTGCTATCAACCCCGGCTTCCCCCAACTCCTACAGCCCTCTGTAACCACCACACCTGCCCTTGCTCCCTACAGACTTTCTGTTCTGGATATTTCAAGTCCATGGACTCATACATCATGTGGGGTTTTGTGTTGCATAGCATTTTGTTGGCAGAAATTCCTGAGAGGTGGGGTGAGCAGCTAGTTTCCCAGGTTGATGTAGATATTTTGGGAAGTTGTTATCTGCCCAGGAGAAACAAGGCAGATTAGTTTTGAGGTAGGGATGGCTTAGCAGGTTCCTGGGCTCGCGCCAGTCAGCTGTAAATGTCTGCAGACATCTAGAATCCGACTGTCTTGGCTGTAATGCAAGAGTACCGTGTGAAGCAATCCTGCACCTTAGCCTCTTTCACCACAGAAGGTTTACAGAGTCGCCAAGCCACGTGCTGAGGGGCCATCTTGAAGTCGGCACTGTTTCTATCAAAATACGTTTCTGGCTTTGTAATGAAAGTGTTAGGGGAGAAAACAGAGTCAGTTTCCAAGCTGACTGCATTATGACATGAAGTACTTTCCATAATATTTTTTTCAGTTAATTCTCCCCAGAACACAGGTCCGAATGCTTTCATGGACGCTTGGGGTGCACCTTCACCCTCTGGGTCTCTCATCTGTTCACCACATCCTGAAACCTCGTCGTTCTCCTGCGATCAGGGCAGGACGCACCTCTCACCCCATCGTTCGCTTCTTATTGCCAAAGGAATTGATGTGTCACGTTTCCTTGAAGCCAGTGCTGGCCCCGAAATCATTCCAGTTTCAAGTTACAAAGCGATGATCAAGTGTGAGGGGCTCAGGGTCATATGAGGGCTATGGCCAAGCTTCCTCTTTATGTCAGAGTTCAGAAAACTTTCCCAAAAAACAGCCAAAAGAGCCACACAGAAAACCGCACCCCTCTCACTGATAGGCAGTCTTGGCCGTCCATCGTAGGTGACTGTCTCTGCTGCTTGGTGAGCAGCGTGTGATGCCCTCCTGCAGGGGTTTTCCAGCAGCACCCTAGAAAGTAAACCCCACCCTGTGCAGTGGACCAGCAGGATGCCTGGGACCCGGGAAGCAAGGAAGCCCCAGTTGGCTATTGGCAGCCTTCTCGTGAAAGATTAGCAGGACCTAAAGCTACCTGATGGGGTCAAAAGTTTGGCCTTCTAGGAAAAGCAGAAAATAACAATTGTTTGATCCATGTTTGGATTCCTTTGGTGAGGGAAACAAATCAAGCTAGCATAATAGGGCAGTGTTACTGGCTTGTGTGTTCCAAGATTGCAGTGGGCAGAATACAGCTGGACCTGGGGCTCCAAGGCTGCTCCCCCTCTTGCTTGTCTCCTCTTTGTGTTGACACCACTCTTGGGTGGGCTTTTTCCACGTGACCAGTGCCAACTCCAAGGAAAAGCTTATCTTTCCCAGTAGTTAGGGGGCGTTCCAGGATGGAAACTCAATAACTGTTCTTGGACCAGTAGTGAGGAGGAGATGGAATACCCCTTTAGCTAGCCCGGGGTTGAGTTCCCGCTTGGAAGGAGAGCGCATGGGTGGGTGGCCCACAGAAACCACGCCGACTGTGAGCAGGGACAGCCGGGTGTCGTTGCCGGAAGAAAGGGTTGATGCTGTGCACAACCCCGTGTCCGTCCACCGCAGAGAGAGCTCATGTGGCCAGGAAATCTGTTCCCAGAAGTGAACAGCTGTCCTCAGCCAGACTAACGAGGGACAGGGGAACAAACAACAGCGGGGGTGGGGGCGGCTTTATAGGTGAATCTCAGGAAAGCTGGGTACAGATCAAGGGATTACAGAGCAAATCCCGTGTTACAAGTTTTCCATCATAAAGTCACAGCTATGAGGGTACTCTCTGTAGGATAATGGAATCAAAAAGCAAGTTTATTTTGGTGAAAATAATTTAGAAATCCATGCGTGGTTGTTTCATAATAGGCATTGTCCGTGAACTCTTTAAAGATTCCCTCATGGACATAGATTTTGGTTTCTTTGCAGCAAAATAAACTTATAATTCCATTTTTAGTGAGCTTTTTGAAGTACCCTAGTATATTCCTAAAAAGGAAATAAATCCACCAGATTTCTGAGTTGGAAACTTGTGATGAAAATGTGGTTGTGACAGCTGCTGATTGATAACGTGCACTAGGCCTTGTGATCTATCCGCAGTGCAGCACCTCAGTTCGCGTCTCCCAAGTCACTGCTCTTTGAGATGCTGTTTCTTTTCTCTCTCCTAGCAAACAATGCATTTACCCTTGTATTAAGCCACAGACACTTTTCCCCTCTGCTGGAATGTTCTCTGACTCCACCTTGGCCCTTCCAGGACTTCTCCATCATTTGAAACAGTACAGTGGCCTACACTGAATGTCATGGTTTCCAACAGGGAACTCTCCAATTCAAGTTCTGCCACAGCCTGGAACTCTAAGAGCAGAGCTTCTGTCTATAAACCTGGAGCCACATAAAGGGAGACGTGGCTTAGGACCACATGCAGAGACATCTCAGGCTCTTTGAAAGCAAAGCGTGGTGGGGGTAGGGAGGACAGAAAAGGGGATGGGCATACAGGCGCAGCCCTCCACAGGTGCACCACCTTTACCACTCACCAGATGCTATGCCTAAGGAGTGGAGAGAGCATGCACGTAGTTTATATGAGAATGAAACCACAACACATAGCATAAAAAAAAAAAGGATTTGCCATTTAAACAGGAGAATAGTAAGTTCAGATGGAAAATAATTACAGATTTCCCAAGCATTTATAGTACTCCTTCCCCATTCTGTCTTTCTTAATTCCTGAACTTTATATCACAACTGTATACTTGAACCCTTTTACTCATTCACTCATTCAACAAATCGTTGTTTGATTTATTTGAAAGGAATAGTAACACAGAGGGAGAGATGGAGATCTTCCATCTTGCCCAAATGCCCACAACAGCCAGGTATGGGCTAGGCTAAAGCCAGGAACTCCATCCTGGTCTCCCACATGGGTGGCAGGGGCCCAAACCCTTGGACCATCATTTGCTATCTGCCAAGTACATTAGTAGGCAGCTGGATTGGAAGCAGAGCAGCCGGAATCCAAACCAGCACTCCCATAGGAGATGCTGCTGTCGGAAGTGGTGGCTTAACCTCTGTTCCACAATGCATGCCCCAACCACAGATAGTTCTTGAGCACCTGCCATGTGCTGGCACTCTTAGGCACTGAGGAGATGTAGCAGAGAATAAAACAACATCCTGATTTTGCAGAGTTCCAAGGAAGAGAGCAGACAATATAGAAAGCAGTAGAGAGTATATCAGATGGTGTTTAGTGCTAGGAAGACAAGTGAGGCAGAGTGAGAGGGACAGACTGGTAGAGGAAGGAAGTGGTCATTTCCTCGGTGATCCAGGTGAGCTGAGAACAGAGACAGCATGGGGTCTGGGAGCCAGCTTTAGGGCTGCCTGGAGGAGGGGCAGCTGAGAGAGAGGGGAAGTAAAGCAGAGAGGCTGGACCAGGAGCAGGCTGGTTACTTGAAGAACAGCAAGGTAGCAAGATGGCCAGAGTTGCTGGAGGATGAGTGTGAGTGTGTGTGTGCATGTGTGTGTCTGTGTGCATGCACACACATACATTTGTGTGTGTGTGTGTGTGTGTGTGAAAGGTGGGGTCAGAAGAACCAAGGCAGGCGGGAGACAGGAGCTGCTGCTGTTTAGGGGAGAAGGGAAATGGTTGAGGCATTGGGCAGAGGAATGAAGGGGTCTGACTTGTGTGTTAAACTGTACCATTCCTGCTGCAGTCAGGGAAATGGAGAGATGCATCCAACCAGCTGAGGATTATTGAGAAATCCAGACCAGCGATGAGGGCCTGAGGTGGTGGAGCTGGAGGTGGAGAGAAGCGTTCACCTCCTGGACACGCTCGTATCCTGAAACCCGTTTCCTTTCTAGTTTGCTTCTTCCTTGTCTTTCCTCGCTGTCCCTTAGAAATGTGTAACCCTTTTCTCCCCTGCCGCGTAGGATTTGTGTTTGGTCTGGGGAGCAGGTCCTTTATTCTCTCCCATCTTCACCATCCCTGGAAAGCTGGCTCAGGTGACAGCAGGGGGAGAGGCCCTGGCCTTCCTCTTCCCTTCCTATGATGTGGAAGAGAGAGCAGAGAGTCCTCGGAAGGAGGGCGAAGGGGCAGCATCAACCCTGCTTCTGCTGATCCAGGATCTGGGTCACCAGCCTGGGTCTAACGCTGATGGAGCCCAGAATGCTGGGGAAGTGTTTCCTTGTGGAAGTTGCTCCCGTCATTAGTACAGGGGATTTTAGAGTTCATGGAAAAGTGGAACTACAAGATAAGTTTATTTTGGTGCAAGAAATTTTTGAAATCCACCTGTAGTTTTTTCACAGTACGCTTTTTCCATGAACATTTTGAAGACTCCTCATATGCATGGATTTCAAAGATTTTTTTTTTTTGGCAACAAATAAAGATTTTTAATGTTTGTTTATTTGAGAGGCAGATAAAGAGCTCCCATCGACTGACTGACTCACTCCCCGAATGCTGGGGAGGAGGGATGTAATGAAACCAGGAGCTGGGAACTCAATCTGGGTCCTCCAAACGGGTGGCAGTAATTCAATTACTGAGCTAGCCCCTGCTGCCTCGTAGGGTGCACATAAGCTGGAAGCTGCAATTGGAGTGGACTCAAACCCAGACACTCCTATGTGGAATGCAGGCATCTTAGGTTAGATGCTTACCCCCAAATAAACATGTTTTAATTCTATTTTGCATGAGCGTTTTGAAGTCCTTTAGTCTTGCAGAGAGAGCGAGCTGATGCTGGAGTGGGGGACTGCAGCAAAGGCAGGAGCACTGCTGGCTTCAGGCGGACGTGTCGGCCTGGAACCTTGGCGTCTCAGAATCAGGAGGGCCCCCGGGGGCATCCCCTGGCCTTCTCCTGCTGCTCAGTGTGTGCCTGCCCCGACGTGGGGCAGCCGGCCTCTGCTCCATGTGTCCGAAGTCCGCAGAGCAAGAAACAGCAGTGCAGGATGGGCCCTTAGAGATCACACCGTGATGGGACTGGACGAATCCAAAGCCGGAACCCCCAGACCATGTTCTTTGCACTATGTGGTCTCCCCAAATAAAGGGCAGCCCTTGCTGGTGGTTTCTAAAGGTCTCTGTTCAGGGGTAGGAGTTTGGCACAGATGCCACGTAGGATACCTGCATCCCGTATACAGAATGCCTGGGTGCCAGTCCTGGCGCTGCTTCTCATTTCAGCTAACAGGTGCCCTGGGAAAAGGCAGGTGATGGCCCAAGTACTTGGGTCCCTGCCACCCAGGTAGGAGACCCAGATTGAGTTCCAGGCTCCTGACTTTGACCTGACCCTGTCCCAGCTGCTCTAGGTATTTGGGGAGTAAACCAGTAGATGAAGGACGATGTCTCTCTCCCTCTGCTTTTCAAATAAATAAAAATAATAATAAATATGTCTGTTCATTCCATCACAGGATGTCTAGGTCTATTCACCTTTTAATCCTAAACAGTAATATGTCATTTTCCCCCCAAAACCCAGGTGTTGCCCTGCTCTCAGATGTGTACCCGGAGAAGATCTTGGTTGACCTGCTGGCTCAGTATGACAGTGGCCAGGACAAGCACACACCGGAGACCAGACTGAAAGTCGGGGAGGTGCTGATGCGAGTCGTGAGGGCACTAGGTGAGTGTTCTTGTTCCATCTGACAGAGTGACATTGAAGCCCACGTCTGTGGCCCCGGGAGGCGTGGTATACCAGCATGGCAGGGGCCATTTAGGGGCTCAGATAAGTCCGTCCCTGTTCAAAATATCCAGGCGCTCACTATGAGATGGGCTGCAACAGGGTCCGTTTTCCCACCAACAGTGTAGTGTCCGTCCTCGGAGCCAGGGCGGACCACAGAGTTCAGTGGAGTGGGGTGAGCAGTTGCCGGGCAGCAGTAAGCGCAGGGACAGGAATGTCACGGAGGAGGCAGGGTGCTGGCTGCTGAGTGTGTGCACGGGGGTCTCGTCTCATTGTCCCAAAGCTCACTGTGAAGATGCAGAGCTTTGTAGAGACCCATTTCATGGGCGAGGAAGCTGTGGCTCAGACACCTGCAGCAGTTTGTCCTGGATCGTCGAGCTGCTAAAAATTGTACCAGCAGCTTGAAGGGAGAGGCTGCAGGCTGCGCCAGCGGGGAGCAGTGGTCCCAGCAGCCTGCCTGGGTTCCCGTCTGAAACTGCGTCTTACTGGCTGTGCATTCACAGGAGGGCTCCTTCCTCGGAGGCCTTGTGTAAAGTGAGGAAATTCACAGCACCTGCTCGGGAGGCTTCCGTCAGGATTGTATAAGGAAACACTTGGATAATCATGCTTGCCATATAACTAGGGTTCAGTAAATTTTTAATTTTGCTCAAATGAAAAAGATACGAATTTCTTTATTTAAAATTTTATATAAGGAATACAAGTTTCATGTATTTCATATATACAGGTTCAGGAACTGTATATATTGATACTTTCCACCCTGTTCTCCCTCCCGTCCATGCCTCCACCCTCTCCTATTCCCATTCTTATTTTTTATAAAGATCTATTTTCAGTTGACTTTATACTCATAAGATTTACCCTACACTAAGTAAACAGTTCAACAAGTAGTATGAAGAATTAAAAAACACTCTTCCTTAACAGGCAAGACAAGGACTGTTCAAAGTCATCCCATCTCAAAGTGTCAGTTGCACTCCTATAGATTACCTTTTAGGTGCTCTATTAGTTACCACAGATCAGGGAGAACATATGGTATTTGTCTTTTGTGGACTGGCTTATTTCACCAAGTATTATGGTTTCCAGCTGGATCCATTTTATTGCAAACGACAGGATTTCGTAGTTTTTTTTTTTTAACTGCTGTGTATTATTCCATATGTATATACCATATTTTTTTTCCAGTTTTCAGTTGATGGACATCTGGATCGATTCCATATCTTAGTTGTTATGAATTAAACTGCAGTAAGCATGAGGGTACATATCTTTCAAAAAATTTCTGTAAAATATTAAAAGGGCAGGTGGTTAGCTGAGTGGTTAAGATATTGGTTAAGATGCCCACATCCCACATTGGAGTACCTGGGTTCAATACCTCACTCCAGTTTCCTGCTAACGCAGACCCTAGGAGGTAGTAGTGATGGCTCAGCTGGGTCATTGCCACCACACGGGAGACCTTGACAGAGTTCCCGACTCCTAGCTTTGTTCCTAGCCCAGCACTAGCCATTGTGAGTATTTGATGACTGAACCAGCTGATGGGAGCATTCTCTCTGTCTGCCCCTCTCTCTCTCCCTCTCTCTCTCTTCTATGTATGTGGTGTGTCTTCCTCTCAAATAATAATTTTTTTTATTTTTTATTTTTTTATTTTTTGACAGGCAGAGTGGACAGTGAGAGAGAGAGACAGAGAGAAAGGTCTTCCTTTGCCGTTGGTTCACCCTCCAATGGCCGCCGCGGCTGGCGCGCTGCGGCCGGCGCACCGCGCTGATCCGATGGCAGGAGCCAGGAGCCAGGTGCTTTTCCTGGTCTCCCATGGGGTGCAGGGCACAAGCACCTGGGCCATCCTCCACTGCACTCCCTGGCCACAGCAGAGAGCTGGTCTGGAAGAGGGGCAACCGGGACAGAATCCGGCGCCCCAACCGGGACTAGAACCTGGTGTGCCGGCGCTGCTAGGTGGAGGATTAGCCTAGTGAGCTGCGGCGCCGGCCTCAAATAATAATTTTAAAAAATTAAAGAAATGTTTTGTTATTTACTATTTATTAAGTATCGATATCAGGTTAGGAGGTGGGACATTGTTCTGCATCATGAGATGTAGAATCGAGTAGAGATTCATTTCTTTCTTTATTTGAAAGTTAGAGTTATATATAGAGAGAGGTCTTCCATCCGCTGGTTCACTTCCCAGATGGCCGCAACAGCTGGAGCTGCACCAATTCGAAGGCAGGAGCCAGGAGCTTACTCTGGGTCTCCCATGTGGGTGCAGGGGCCCAAGCACTTGGCTTATCCTCCACTGCTTTCCCAGGCCACAGTAGAGAGCTGGATCAGAAGTGGAGTAGCCAGGGCTCGAACGGGTGCCCATATGGGATACGGGCACTGCTGGCGGCAGCTTTACCAATTATACCACAGCACCAACCCCAAGAGATTCATTTCTTTAATCTGTGTTCCACAGACGTAACCATTGACAGCAACACTGAGTAATGCTATAAGCCTTAAATAAGGCAAACCAGGCTCAGGTGATGCACAGTATCCGTTTGCACCACAGCTGGCCGCCAGCTGGCATCCTCAGAGACAGGCTCTGGTGGGTGGGGGGTCCTCATCCTGTGTGTGCTGTGTGGGACTTGTGCAGCTTAGTGGTTCATAGTGTGGTGTAATAATGGTGCCACACTGACCTGCACTTCTTCCCTCCTCTAAGTTGGATCCACACTTGCCAGGCACCTGTGTCCTGATGTCTGTCCAGGCTTACTAGTAATTCCATTGTCTGCCCCCCAGCATTCAGCTGTGGTGGAAGGAGAGATGATCTAGCTGCAGTCAGGCTGGTTTGTCCGTGAGATCCAATAGAAGTTGCAAGTCTTACTCCTTGCCCGCTAGGGGAAGCTTCTGGAAAACAGAACAGCCTTTGGACTGTAGGACTAGCGTTTCAGAAGGCTTCCAGCAGTTCCACCTAGTCGTGAGCCGTTTCTACACAAAGAGTCTTTAATTTCGTAATTTGTAGGTGATGGTTCTGCCTAAAGATAAGACCTAAATTGCTGACCGTTTAAAATCTTTCATCAGCAAAAGGAGAATGTAATGAGAGTGAATTTTAAAAGAAAAAAATGTTTTTCTCCACTGTTTGAAGAAAGACACACTGTATGTGTCTGCCTTGGTCTTGGATTGGTATCTGGAACATCCCAGATAAAGCACCCATACAGGCCGTCAGTGTGAATGTTACAGCACTATGGGATCCAGTAGCGCAGCCTCTGAACTCTGTCCGCGTGTGCCCTCGGGGTTGCCAGAGCCGGGCGAGAGGTGAACCGTAGGCAGACGACACCAGCGTAATGGGGGTTTTCTCCGTAACCTGTGGTGGGCCTCTGGCGTCAGGAGGAAGAACCTTGAAAGTGTTCATTTCTCCTCCTCCACCTGCAGTCCGAGCCTCTGCTGGGGTGAGAGGGGAGGGGGTGAAAGGTGGCGGCATTGAGAGAGAGGCTTTTCTACTCCTTACAGGTTTTATAATTAGGCCAGATTCTGAAACAGCCTTCTGGCGTCTCAGGGCAACCTCCATCAGTTTCAAGGGTCTCATCTCTGTAGTCTGCTCTTCTAAGTATTCGCTGCTGCAGTCGTAGCCTGAGCTTGAACTGTTAGTTTCTGATTCACGTTGTGGGTAGGACGTCCCTCATGTGAGACACTCCAAAACCCTACACGTGGTGAGCACTGACACGATGCCAACAAGTGGGAAATCCAGAACCTCAAAGCTTTTTCTGTGACCAAAATTATTAAAAATATTGTATAAAATTATCTTTAGGCTATGTAGATGAGGTGTACATGAAACAAATGGATTTCATGCTTAGACTTGGATCCCCTCCCCAAATTATTTCATCATATGTATGCAAATATTCCAAAATAAAAAAAAATGAAATGCAGAACACTTCAGGTCCTCAGTATTTCAGATAAGGGATATTCAACCTGCACTAATGTGTCCAGGTGCATAGATGCCTTGTTGAAATCCTGTGAGTGAAGTTAAAGCCCATTTTTACAACATAGCCAGGATTCTTGGTTGGCCAGTATAATGGAAATCCTTTATTTATTTATTTGAAAGTCAGAGTTACACAGAGAGAGGAGAGGCAGAGAAAGAGAGAGAGAGAGAGAGAGGTCTTCCAGCGGATGGTTCACTCCCCAGATGGCCGCAGTGGCCAGAGCTGCACCAATCCGAAGCCAGGAGCCAGGAGCTTCTTCTGGGTCTCCCATGTGGGTGCAGGGGCCCGAGGACCTGGGCCATCTTCTACTGCTTTCCCAGGCCATAGCAGAGAGCTGGTCCAGTCCTGGCTATTACAGTCATTTGGGGAGTGAACCAGCATATGGAAGATCTCTGTCTCTCCTCCCACTGTAACTCTGCCTTTCAAATAAATGAATACCTCTTTAAAGGGGTTGGAATTATGGCAGAGCAGGTCAGACCACTGCCTACAATGCTGGTATCCCAAATGAGCACCTCATTTTGAGTCCTGGCTTCTCCACTTCTGACCTAGCTCCCTGCTGGTGCACCTGGGAAGGCAGCAGAGAGTGGCTCAAACTCCTCGCTTCAGCCTCACCCTGGTCCAGCCCTGGCTATTGCCACCGTTTGGGGAGTGAAACAGTGGATGAAAGATCTCTCTGTCTCTCCCTCTCTTTGTAACTCTGCCATTCAGAGAAATAACTGAATCTTAAAATAAATAAATAAGTAATAAAATCTGAAGTCTTATATCCACAGTAAAGTATTAAGGTGCCCTCATTTTAAGAGTATAGTTATATGGTTCTTTTACATATTTTATGTAAACTTCTAGTAATCCAGGAAGTTTCCTTTTGTCTCTTACCCAGAGGTCAGTACTGTTCTGAGTTTTTTACCATTGGTTTATTTTGATTATTCTTGAACTTCATTTTAATGGATTTCAATCATCACGTGTCCAGTGAGCTGACAGATATGGACATGTACTGCCTGTTGCCTGACATCAGGAGGCACACACGGTCTGTTGTCTCCCATTGGTGATGCTGAGATCCATCAGTGGTGTTTCTGAGGGATCCAGCCGATAAACAAACTTCCCGGCCAGCCTTCGTCCTGATTTTTTTTTTTTTTTTAAGATTTATTTATTGGGGGCGGCGCTGCGACGTAGCAGGTAAAGCCGCTGCATCCCACATGGGCACTGGTTCAAGTCCTTGCTGCTCCACTTCTGATCCAGCTCTCTGCTATGGCCTGGGAAAGCAGTAGAAGATGGCCCAAGTACTTGGACCCCTGCACCTGCATGGGAGACCTGGAGGAAGCTCCTGGCTCCTGGTTCTTGGCTTTGGATTGGCACAGCTCCAGCCGTTGAGGCCAATTGGGGAGTGAACCAGCGGATGGAAGACCTCTCTCTCTCTCTCTCTCTCTCTCTCTCTCTCTCTCTGCCTCTCCTTCCCTTTCTGTGTAACTCTGACTTTCAAATAAATAAAAATAAATCTTAAGGAAAAATGTTTACTTATTTATTTATTTGAAGGCGGAGTTAGAGAAAGGGAAAGATATCTTCCATCTGCTGGTTTACTCCCCAAATGGTTGCAGTTGCAGTGGCTGGAACTCTATCCAAGTCTCTCAAATAAATTGGGCCATCTTCCACTGCTTTCCCAAACGCATTAGCAGGGACCACAAGCGGAGCAGCCATTACTCAAATACAGCTCATATGGCATGTCTGTGTCACAGGAGTGGTGTAACCCATTGTGCCACGGCACTGGCTCCATGCTGAGGGCTTTGTAACCATTGGTAATCCTCGTGTAGATTTGTTATTTCATAGGGATTACATGTTTTATGGGTGGGGAAACAGATACAGAGAGGGTTATTAACTTGCTACACACAGCTCAATGATGACGGATCCAAGATTTGAACCCAGGCAATCTGACTCCAGGACCATTCTCTTATTAAATATGCTGTATTGGGTTTTGAACATTTTCCCATCTTTTTTTCTCATAAACATGGACATTTTTCACATCCTCTATCATGTTAAATTTTTTATTTATTTTCTTTATTTGAAAGGCAGAGAGGGAGTGAGCTCCCATCTTCTAGTTCATCCCCCAAGTGTGATTCACAGCTGGGGCTGGGCCAGGCTGACGCCAGGAGCTGGGAATTCAATCCAGGTCTCCTGAGCTACTTGAGCCCTTACCTGCTGCCTCCCAGGGTGCACATTAGCAAGAGGGTGGAATTGGGAGTGGAGCTGGGACTCGAACCCGGGCACTCAGAATGGGAAATAGGTGTCTCAAGCAGCATCTTAACTGCTGTACCAATTGCCCACCCCATCTATAATTTTTATTGATGGCTTGATACTGTATTATTTGAATGTACCATAGTTTTTTTCAAGCAACCAATTTATAGATTGTTCCAATTTCTTGATACTGTCATGACACTGCGATGAATATTCTTAGCTAAATCTTTTTGTAAATCCATGATGATTTCTTCAGAAAAATTTTTAAAGTAAAATTTTTATATTTTAAATGAGAAATATTGCTAAATATTCTTCCTGAGCAGTTGTGCTCATTTAATATGGTCAGTGTTAGAAATTATTGTTTTGTCTGTGCCCTCCAAAGAACTTTGTGTTGTGTGTATTACTGTTTTTATAAATCTTTATCAAGATTTACATATATTTATCAATATATATAAAGAAATGCTATCTTGTTTTTATTTCCATTATTCTATTGATGAGATTAAATATTTTTTATATATTTATCAGCAAAGCATTTGTGTATGTGGGTTGGGTTTGTGTGTGCCCATGCACATGTGTGTTCACATATGTGAATCACATGTTCCTTTCCATCCATTTTTTTCATTGGGATATTGATTTTATTATTTCATTTGTACCACTGATATTTATGTTGTGTTTTCTTAAGCTTGTTATTTATCTTTTAGTTTTGTTCATATTTTCTGTTTTGCTTTTAAAAGTACAAACTTTTTTTTAATTTCAAAGAAGGAAAATCTACGTGTTTGTTTTTATTTCACCCCTATTTAGAAAGGCTTTCCCCAGCCACGAGGATATAAGTATAAATCTACATATTTTTATCTCGACTTTTCAACATAGAAAATATTGTGGAAGGATTTTGATACGGTCTCTTTTATTTAAAGAACTCCTTAGACTTTTTTTTGGACTTTATAAATTTAATCTTAACACACTGTAAAATTACCCATCATTCCAAATGTTTTTCCATCTGTTTCCTCTTAGATGATCCAATGTCGGTGTTGACAATAACCTGTGAACTGCTGTAAGCCATTGCATTTTTCTTAAAACTTCTTTGGAAATGTAACGTATTTACTATTTCATAAAAACTCTCCTGACAGGACTGCACCCAAGAAACGGAATTGGTAATTAGGACATTAGTCGGCAAGTGGAATGGAAGGGAAGGGGATTCCTTGTAAAATTGCCTGGGGAACTAATCTGAGCTGGCCTGGGCTCCGCTCCTTCCCACTTAGGCCTGCTGCAGTCTTGTTCCTTTCAGCAGAGCTGCACAACACTGCTCAGTGCTCTGTCGCTGGAGACCCGTGATCCTCAGATGGGTGGCGAGAGGAACTCTCTCCCGGGCACACTGGACGATGTCTGCGGTTATTTTTGGTTCTCACAACTGGCTGGGGTATTGTTTCTGGCATCCAGTGGCTGGTGGCCCCTGGTGCTCCCATAGTGCACAGGGCAGCCGTCTGCCACAGAGTGATCTGGCTCAGAATGTCAGTCGGGTCCCTGGTGAGACGCCCTGTGGGAGATCCCGGTGGGGGCGGGGCATCTTGTCTCTGCTGTGTAACATACTGGGATGTGTCAGTGAAACCCACAGCCCCTCGCTCGGTGGTGCAGGTTGTTCATAGCTGATAAACTCCATGCCTGAAGGGCACGCCCTGGAATTGCTCATCTGTGTGCTCATCCTGGTGGCCCTGAGGACCAGCCCATCTCACACCTGAGTTTGCATTTGAGATTGGCATTTCACTGCAGAGAGCTTGAAAAAAATGATTCCTGGGGCCACTGCTGTGGCACAGAAGGTTAAGCTGGCGCCTGTCATGCTGGCATCCCATATGGGCGTCAGTTCACGTCCCAGCTGCCGCACTTCCCATCCAGATCCCTGCTAATGCACCTGGGAAAGCAGCAGAGGATGGCCCAAGTGCTTGGACCCCTGCACCCACGTGGGAGACCTGGAAGAAGCTCCTGGCTCCTGGCTTCAGATCAGCTCAGCTGTGACCATTGTGGTCATCTGGGGAGTGAACTAGTGGATGGAAGATTCTCTCTCCCTCCCTGTCTCTCCCCCTCTCTTCTCTCTCCTCTATCTCTGCATTTCAAATAAATAAATAAATCTTTAACAAAATAGAAAAAAAGGATCCCTTTCTGGGATACATTTACAGATAGTTTTGGATGTGAGAGCTTCATCGCCAGGGCTAACTGCTTCTGCTTCAGATGGAGACCACGCCCATTGGCTTCATCAGCCTCTGCCATCCATGGGAGATGGGGACCTGTCCCTGAGAACCGCGGCCACCTCTCAAGTGCTCGCCGAGGCCTCCTGCCCCTTCTTGCCTTCCTTTTACCTTTTTTTTTTTTTTTTTTTAAGATTTATTTATTTATTTGAAAGTGAGAGTTACACAGAGAGAGAAGGAGAGGCAGAGAGAGAGAGAGGTCTTCCATCCACTGGTTCACTCCCCAATTGGCGGCAACAACTAGAGCTGTGCCGATCCAAAGCAGGAGCCAGGAGCTTCCTACAGGTCTCCCATGTGGGTGCAGGGGCCCCAGGACTTGGGCCATCCTCCACTGCTTTCCCAGGCCACAGCAGAGAGCTGGATTGGAAGTGGAGCAGCTGAGTCTTGAACCTGCACCCATATGGGATGCTGGCCACTGCAGGCAGCAGCTTTACCTGCTATGCCACAGCGCCAGCCCCTCCTTTCACCTTTAAGGGACCATATTATGAACTAAAATGTATTTGTAAGTTACCCCTTTTAGTTTAGGGGACATTTCAGGTCCCTTGATAACATTTATATTTACAAATTCTATAGGACAGGAGAGAGAGATATCAATGAAGTTGCTTTTTCTTTGCATGTGGCTCGTATTTGAATTCCTGACTTGGGTCAGACTGGTCCTGGATGGAAAAGCAATTTCTTTCCACCTCTGCCGACACACTTTGAATTCTAATGGTTTCCTGTTTTTGTCAAGGTCTAAACCATATAAATTCCTGGGTTATCTGGTTGCTCTTTCTAATGCTCAGAGTTCTTTATCAGAACTATGCCTACTTTTCCCTTACCCTGGGGGATGGGGGCATCAGTGCTCAGTGAGAGACATTCATTGAGTGGCTGCTGACTGTGTGCCTGGAGCTGGGGGTGGGAACCTGGAGAAACCACGGCATCCTCCCGCCAGGAGCTGGGACTGTGGCCGGCGAGGTCGGCTCCCACACGAGCCATCCTGGCACGGCGGCCGGCCTGTGCCGGGACTCGGGGGTACTGCGGGCTCCTGGCTGTCCTTGCAGTTGAACGTGGCAGTGTGCTGTGGGCTGCCCAGTTCCTCAGCGTTATCACAGCGCAGCAGATCTGTTTTTGGAAAATAGCTTTTGTATGAAGTTTCCAGAGATTTTCTCCTCACGGTGCTTGTTTAAATTAAGGTGGAAGCTAGGGTGGAAGTGTGGATAATTGGGTACCGTTCTGGAGGTTTAGGATGCATAGATTTCAGCAGCCATAAATAATAATCCAGAGTTAGAATTCACATTTTTGAAGAAATATTTTATCCATTATTTTTGAGCTAGCATTTTAAATTTACACTATAGTCAAAGGTTTAATGCTACACTAAATAATGAGTTCAACAGCTAAAAAGTATAATCCAGATATTTTAAAAGGAGAAATTTGCAGCAAAATTCAGAGAGGCACAGAAAATGCTCTTGGCCAAGTTTTCCTGGCTTAGCCCCAGAGCAGCTGACTTCCGGGGCATGTACGTGGACGTACGTGGGAACTGCTGCTGCGGCCAGATAGAAAGCTGAAGCCATCCCAGGGGTGCTTTTTCCTCTTCCTCTTTCTTTATCCTCCTCCTGTCAAATGTTTGAGAGATGTAACTTTAAAATCTGTTTATAGACATTTTCCCTCCCCTAACTATGTCAGTAATACATGGCCATTTTGTACATTTGGAAAATCTTTAAAAGTATAAAAAAGAAAACCATCACCTGTAGTTTTATCATTTGGAATTAACTACTTGTTTACATATTTTTTTAAAAAAAGATTTATCTATTTCAAAGGCAGAGTTACAGAGAGAGAGAGAGATCTTCCACCCACTGGTTCACAGCCACAATGGCCAAAGCCAGGAGCCAGGAGCCAGGAGCTTCTTCTGGGTCTCCTATGTGATTGCAGGGGCCCAAGCGCTTGGGCCAGCTTCCACTGGCACATTAGCAGGGAGCAGGGAAGTGGAGCAGCCGGGACATGAACCGGCGCCCATATGGGATGCTGGCAGTGCAGGCAGCGGCTTCACCTTCACCCCGCAGTGCCAGCCCCACATTGTTTACATTTTGATATATTTCTTTATAGTTTCTTTTTCTTTCTCAGAATTATAATAATACTGTGTGTTTATTCCTTATTTTTGTGTCATTAAATATTTCTGGAAAACATATTTTTATTGGTGGTTTTATAATGAGTTATTTGAATTTACCATCATTTTATTTAATTACCTTCCTGGAAGATATTTATCATTTTTTTCCACTCTTTCTGATAATGAAGAGTGCAGTATTGATTATTCCTGTGCTGACTCCTTCGGGTGCATCTTTGACTCGTTCCCTAGGATCGGGTCCTGCAAGGCCATCGGTGGTCAGAGCTTCTGCCTGCTCTTCTCAGTGTTGACCACAGAGCTGTCCTGCAGAGCTGTGCAGGGAACGGGGTGGCTCATGTCTCACGGAGACAGGTCATTCCCCCGGCTTCAGACTGAATTCCACCCTGGCCAGCCGTCTCCAAAATATGCACCTTTGCTCCTAGAATGAATCCCGAAGCCTGCCAGAGAGTACGGGTGGACAGGTTGGAGGGAGGGCCGGACCAAGGGCTGGACGGCTGCGGGCATGACTCCATGTGAGCCCTGGTGCTGGTGTTTCTCTGAGGGCAGCTTGAGTCTGGCAGCGCCATCGCGGTGCACAAAGACAGCACTTCTGAGTAAGACAGCACTTCTGAGTAAGACAGCACTTCTGAATTATTTTTAGAGGCAGAACGGGATCTGACGGGCAAGGCCAGGCAGGCCCTGGTTTACTCGGGGTCAGAGGCTCCTGAAAGGGAGAGCCACAGCAGTGAGCCACATGCGCTTGCTCTGTCTACTGAAGAAAGACCGGAAGGTGTGATTCCAAATGAAGTCTGAGGCAGGAGAATTAAGCCCCAGGTCTCTGCTGGAGGGTACCGCGGCAAGTACCGTGACCCCAGGCGATCCTGAAACAGAACATCCTGTGCAGAATTCTAGGTTAGAAGGTGCCTCTTCTCTGATTACTCTGTATTCCAGGCAAAGAGTGGGTCCTGGGCTTTAAGGTGTATTTCTGACCCTTAAAACTTGCAAAACACCACGGTTTAATGTGCTTTGTCAATTCTTTCCTATATCATCTGCTTCACTTTTTTTTTTTTTTTTAAGATTTATTTATTCATTTGAAAGGCAGAGCTACAGAGAGGTAGAGGCAGAGAGAGAGAGAGACAGATCTTCCATCTGCTGGTTCACTCCCCAAATGGCTGCAACAGCCAGAGCTGTGCTGATCCGAAGCCAGGAGCCAGGAGCTTCTTCTGGGTCTCCCACGCAGGTGCAGGGGCCCAAGGACTTGAGCCATCTTCCACTGCCTTCCCAGGCCATAGCAGAGAACTGGAGCAGCTGGGACTCAAATCCACACCCGTGTGAGATGCTAGCACTGTAGGCTGCGGCTTTACCCGCTAAGTCACAACATTGACCCCTTACCTGCTTCACTTTAATGTTTTAGTTTAATGCTCTTAGAGTTCACCCAACCAATGAGTAACTCATGATCCCAGGTCTCTAATAGTCCAGGTAGTTCCAGTCAGATGAAGCCCATAATCTAACCTCAGAAACGCTGTCATCTGTCCCTAACCTCCAGTTCTGCTCCGACAACCACATAATGCAGTGCCTCCATGGATTCACCACCAGCACACTGAAAATGTTTTTGAAAATTGTACCAGTACTAAACATATGCGTATGTTTTTACTCCTCAACAGTGTAGAATAGCAATACATCCATAGTGACATGGCGTTAGGTGTCAGAGGTAATCTAGCAAGGATTTAAAGAACAGGGGAGGATGTGTGTCTGTTATAGCAGATACTGTGCCATTTCCTTATGGGACTGGAGCACCTGCAGATTTTGGTATCTGTGGGGGTCTTGGACCCAATGCCCTGTGGACCCCTGAGGACAGTTGTAACTGGATTTGTCTCGCAGGCTGTGCTCAGCTCCAGTTGGCTTGGCCTGGGAATGAAGATGAGGGGAGGAGGGGCTAGTGTTGGCCACAGCAAGTTAAGCTGCCACCCTCGACTCCTGCATCCCGGATGAGCCCCAGTTCAAGTCCACTCTGCTCCATGTCCAATCCTGCTCCCTGATGATGTGCCTGAAAGCAGGGGTGATGGCCCAAGTTCTTGGGCTCATTTCATCCATGTGGGAGACCCGGATGAAGCTCCTGGCTCCTGGCTTCGGACTGGACCAGCTCCAGCTGTTGCGATCGTTTGGAGAGTGAACCAGTAGATGGAAGATCGCTGTCTCTCTCCCTCTGTCTGTCTGTAATTCTGCCTCTCAAAGAAATACATAAATCTTAAAAAAAAAAAAAAAAAAAGATAAAAGACTTTGAAATAGCTGCACAGTGTTTCATGCACTGTTTAGTCAGTCATTCCTCTGGATGAATATTCACTTTCTCTATTTTTATCCCATCATATGCAGCACTGCAGTGTAAATTCTCATATATGTGTACAAATAAGAACTCTTAAGCTTATTTTGTGTGTGTGTGTATACATACATATATATACATATATATGTGTGTGTGTGTGTATATATATATAAAAATGCTAAAGCACTCTAACCTTCCGTTCTTTTCATGGTGAAGATATGCATATTTAGAATTAGCCAGCTAGACTCAGTTTAGATGCTCTCAGTTTTATGGTGACATCCAAAGCATCACGCGCAGGAGCCAGTGGAACATATGCCCACTTCTGTCCGTCAGGCCTGCTCCGGGTGTTGACTTGGGCCACACCAGAGTCACGGAGCTTCCTCGCAGCCTGCTTGATCTCCTGCTGGCTGGCCCCGACGTCCTCGGTGAACGCGAGTGTGGTGTGGTCCCCTGGCTTCTTTGTAGCAGACTCTGGTCGGGGGCACTTGTCTGTGGCATAGTGGTCAAGAGTGCCCCCACAGACCTCCTGGGGCACTCTTTGGGGGGCTTTGGGGGCTGCCGCTGGCATGTGAGTGACGTACTGATCTTTTTTTTTTTTCTTGGTGGCTGTGTACGTCTTTCAGCACTGTCTCCTTGACCTTCATGGCCGTTGCTTTGGCTTAGGCTCTAGGAGGGGCAGGAGCTTCCTTTTTCGCCTTTGGTGCAAAGCACCATCTTGGTGAAAAGCAACTTTTATTTCTGTTGGATTGGTAATTATCAAAGCAAAATTACTAGGTAAAGGCTGTATGTATAAATGTATTTTTATTGATTAATTAATCTTATTATTTAAGAAGCTTAGGGGCTGGTGCTGTGGCACAATGGGTTAATGCCCTGCCCTGAAGTGCCAGCATCCCATATGGGTACCGGTTCAAGGCCCGGCTGCTCCACTTCTGATCCAGCTCTCTGCTATGGCCTGGGAAAGCAGTAGAGGATGGCCCAAGTCCTTGGGCTGCTGCACCCGTGTGGGAGACCCAGAAGAAGCTGCTGGCTCCTGGCTCCTGGCTTTGGATCAGCACAGCTCCAGCCGTTGCGGCCAATTGGGGAGTGAACCATTGGATGGAAGATCTCTCTCTCTCTCTCTCTCTCTCTCTGTGTAACTCTTTCTTTTTTTTTTTTTTTTTTTTTTTTTTTTTCAGGCAGAGTGGACAGTGAGAGAGAGAGACAGAGAGAAAGGTCTTCCTTTGCCGTTGGTTCACCCTCCAATGGCCGCTGCGGCCGGCGCACCGCGCTGATCCAAAGCCAGGAGCCAGGTGCTTCTCCTGGTCTCCATTGCGGGTGCAGGGCCCAAGGACTTGGGCCATCCTCCACTGCACTCCTGGGCCATAGCAGAGAGCTGGCCTGGAAGAGGGGCAACCAGGACAGAATCCGGCGCCCCCACCAGGACTAGAACCTGGTGTGCTGGCGCCACAGGCAGAGGATTAGCCTGTTGAGCCGCAGTGCCGGACAACTCTTTCAAATAAATCTTAAAAAGAAAAAAGCTGAAAGCCAGAGACAAAGAAAAAGATAGATGAAGAAAAAGCCCCATCCACTGGCTCACTCCTGGAACAGGACGAGGCTGGGCCAAAACTGAAAGCTCGGAAAGCAATCCAGTCTCCCACAGAAGTGGAAAGGAGCCCAGATACTTGAACCATCACCACTGCGTTAGCAGGAAGCTGGGGTCAAGAACTGGAGCCAGGTGCTGAACCTAGACACCCCCATATGGGACACAGTCATCTTAACTTTTAGGCTAAATGCCTGCGCCTGTTTATATTTTTAATTATTTATATACTGACAGATGACTTGCTAAAGTTGTGAGTGACTTAAAGCTTTTTAAACCATCTGCTGTGTCTGTTGTGTAGAGAAAAGTGTATTTTGAAAACTGTGTTTATTTCAAGTGAATGGACTAGGAAAGTCTTCTTTTTGTTACTTTGTAATTTGCCTTGACTACAGTAAGGGGAGAATATTGTATTTTTTTAAGAAATACAGTATTACATTTTGCTATTAAGCAAATTATAAAACTAGTAAAGAAATGATGAACTAAATCACCTTTAGAAATATCTTGGGGGCCGGTGTTATGGTTTAGCAGGTCAAGCCACCACCTGCAATGCCAGCATCCTGTATGAGTGGCAGTTCGAGTCCCAGCTGCTACACTTATGATCCAGCTCTCTGCTAATGCACAAAGGAAAGCAGCAGAAGATGGCTCAAGTCCTTGGGCCCCTGCACCCACGTGGGAGACCTGGAAGAAGCTCCTGGCTCCTGGCTTCAGCCTAGCCCAGCCTCAGCCATTGTGGGCATCTGGGGAGTGAACCGGCAGATGGAAAATCTCTCTCTCTCTCTCTCTCTCAAACTCTTTCTTTTTAAAAAGATTTATTTATTTATTTGAAAGGCAGAGCTACAGAGAGGCAGAGGCAGAGAGAGAGAGAAAGGTCTTCCATCTGCCGGTTCACTCCTCAAATGGCTGCAACAGCCAGAGCAGGGCCGATCCAAAGCCAGGAGCCAGCAGCTTCTTCCGGGTCTCCCACGTGGGCACAGAGGCCCAAGGGCTTGGGCCATCCTCTACTGCTTTCCCAGTCTATGGCATAGAGCTGGATCGGAAATGGAGTAGCCAGCTCTCAAACTGGTGCCCATGTGGGATGCTGGCGCTTCAGGCAGTGGCTTTACCCGCTATGCCACAGCGCCGGCCCCTGAAACTCTTTCAAAATAAAATGAATAAATCTTTAAACAAAAGGAGTGTCTTGGCAGATTGGGCATCGCAGCACAGCTGGTTCAGTTGCTGCTTGAGACACCCACTCCCCACGTCGGAGTTCCTGGTGGTTCCCTTCTGGTCTGCTTCCTATCCAGCTTACTTCTACGGTGCCTGGAAGCAGCAGGTGATGGCCTAAGTACTTGAGTCCCTGCCACCACCTAGGAGACCTGGAGTTCCTGGTTGCTGGCTTTGGCCTGGCTCATTCTCAACTGTTGCAAAGCTTCCAGGGAATGAACCAGCACATTGAAGATCTCTTCCTCTTTGTCTTTTCCTCCCCCTCTGCCTTTTAAATAAATACATAAATCCTTTTAAAGAAGTATCTCATTTAACAAAATTTATATTATAATAAAATACCTCAAGGGCACACTGATTAAATAGTTTCCTGATTAAGTAGATTTAATCCTAATTAAAAATAGTTCATACGAGTCTATCTTTGCTGTACTTTCCCTCTTCATTTGGCCTAGCCAGATGTGTGTTCTTCGTCTTGGGGGGCAGGGGAGGACACTTTATTGGAGGATTTGGGGGTGGAGGGCATGCGGCTGACAGTGGGATCCCTTGGCATCTCAGTTCACAGTCTCCAGAAGTGGGGGTGCCTCTCTTCATCTCTGCTCTTGGCTCATTAGCTCCACCTATTCCTGTTTCCTGTTGTCAGCTTCACATTCAGAGTCTACCTACATATATGTTAGAATCTTTTGTTACTGGGGCCGGTGCCATGGCTCACTTGGTTAATCCTCCACCTGCGGCACCGCCATCCCATATGGGCACCAGGTTCTAGTCCCGGTTGCTCCTCTTCCAGGCCAGCTCTCTGCTGTGGCCCGGGAAGGCAGTGTAAGATGGCCCAAGTGCTTGGGCCCTACACCTGCATGGGAGACCAGGAGGAAGCACCTGGCTCCTGGCTTTGGATTGGCACAGTAGTGGCTGTGGTGGCCATTTGGGGAGTGAACCAACGGAAGGAAGACCTTTCTCTCTGTCTTTCTCTCTGTCTATGACTCTACCTGTCAAATAAAAAAAAAAAAAAGAATTTTTTGTTACTATCCTTCAGGTCCCTCAAACTCTGTTGATTTTTTTTTTCCTGTATTTTTTCTCCCTCCCCTTCAGACTGTTCAGTTTCAGTTGGTCTATCAGGTTCATGGACTCTTCCCTCTGTTGTCCTTATTCTGCTATTCATCGCTTCCAGTTAATTTCTTCAATAAAATACTGTCGGGTCAGCTTTGGGATACAGTGGGTTAGGCTACCCCCTTTGATGCCAGACCTCATTCAGAGTGCCGGATTGAGTCCAGCTCCCTGCCAACATACCTGGGAAGACAGCAGAAGGTGGCCCAAGGGGCTGTGCCCCTACCACCCTCGTGAGAAACCCAGATGGAGTTCCTGTCTCCTGGCTTTGGCCTGGCTCTGCCCTGACTGTTGCAACCATTTGAGGAATGAACCAGCAGATGGAAGATCTCTTTCTCTGTCCCTCCCTCTCTCACTCTGTCACTCTGCCTTTAAATTAATGAAATAAATCTTTTTTTTTTAAATCTTCATTTTATTTGAAAGATAGAGAGTCAGGCAAAAGAGATCTTCCGTCGGCTGTGTCACTTCCTCACATGGCTGCAACAGCTGGAGCTGGGCCAGCGTGGAACCAGGAGCCAGGAACTCCATCTGAGTTTCCCATGTTGTTAGCAGGGACCCATGTACCCGAGCCATTGTCTGCTGCCTCCCGGGGTGCACATGCATAGGAAGCTGGATTGGAAGCAGAGGAGCCAGGACTTGAGCCAGTCGCCACAGTCTGAGATACGGGTGTCCCAGGTGGTGTCTTAACTGCTGCACCAAATGCCTTCTCCTCCTATCCAGACACAGAGCGACAGAGAGGGAAGGAGGGAGGGAGAGATGTTTTCTATCCACTAGTTCACTCCCCAGATGTCTCTGCAATAGTCAGGGCTGGGCCAGGCCAAAGCCAAGAGCCTAGAACTCCATCCAGGTCTTCCACAGGGGTGGCAGGAACCCAAGTATCAGGGCTGTTACTTGCTGCCTTCCCAGAAGGATTAGTAAGAAGCACTCCGGTGTGGGACATGGGCATCCCAAGGAGTCACTTAGCCTGCTGTGCCACAGTGCCTGCCTCCATCCGGTTAGTTGCTTATTCCAAATACTGTGTTTTTCATTTTCTGGAATTTCCATTTGGTTCTTGTGATATTCGTGGTTTCTCTGCTGAGCTTTTCTGTCATTTCATTCATGAGAAGTATATTTTTCTCGACCTCATTAAGCACCGTTTAGAATCCTTTACTGATTCTTAAAATATCTTGTCGTTTCTGCGTGGGCCTCTGTTGATGGTCTCTTTCCTCGGGAACGAGTTGTGTCTTCGTATGAGGAGCAGTTTTGTCACGTCGGGGGTATTACAGCTGTTGGGTTGCAAAGACGCGCACATATTTGGTCGGGCAGGCACTGAACTGTGCCTCAGTGGCGGATGTCTCGCGTGCAGTGGGCAACGGCTCACTCCGTTCAGGTCTTTTTCGGTCCTTCACTCCATGGGTTCAGTGTCTGCGCGTTGCCCTGAGATCTGAGGCAGCGATCACGGAGCCTGAAAGCTGGGCGGAAGAGTTCGCACTGGAAACGGTGGGTGTTCGGGGATCACTACGGATTCTTAAAGAAAGCCACCCGGTGAGAGATGTGCGGGTGCGGCTGGCAGGGTGTGAAAGGAGAATACAGACAGAGCAGCTGCGGGGCTCCTGGGCACTCCTTGGCACACAGCCGTGAGGACTTTGATGGCAGGTGTGTCTGGGAGAATGCCGGGACGCGGTGGATGCCACGAGCAGTTCAGAGGCAGCAAGCAGAGACCGCTGTCTTTTCTCTTGCAACATTTGGTGAAGGTGGAGTTAGAATCGATCCGGCAGCTGCTGTTCTCATAGATTTGTTGAGAGGCTCCAGTGAAATAGTGTGTGTGACATCGCCTGCGACTGTATGAGTATCACTACAGAGAGCATATCTACCACTGTGTTAACCCCTGTAGTGGTGTTGCCAGACAACAAAGTGGAGTTGGGAGACCATCTGTAGCGACAGCATTGAGCAAAATAAATAAGAATTTGACATACGAGCTTGGAGGGCATTTTCCCTTCCAGATGCACACATTGTGATCCTGGAGGCATAGCTTCTTGAGTCTCGGCCCAGACCCTAGCATGTTGGTGTGGGCAAGTCTATAATCCCTTTATCCTTTATGTGTTAAATGGGGATCATTGTGGTAACTGCGCGCCAGTGTGATTGGGAAATTCAGTGGTATATGGTAGGTTCTCAGGAGTAGCATCTTTCATGGTGAGGGTGAATTCATGCTGGTTGCTATTATTTTCTCGTTATTTTTGAATGATACCTTCCATTCTCCCACGGCAAAAGCCACTGCCATCCAGTAGCTCTTCAGTCGAGTAAAATGTGCACTCATTCTATAACCCTGTCTAGTAAATTAAACTGTGCACTCATCCTGTCCTAATCCAGGATAAAAATAATCAGCTGCAAACTTACTGTGTGCCAGGCGCTCTGTTAGTCACTTCACATGCCCCTTCCCACATCATCCCTGAAACGGCCCTAGAAGACGATCCCACTGTTACCATCTTATAGGGGAGGTCACAGAGATTCAGAGAAGTTAGTGCTCCCCCGGGGTACACTGCTAGCTGGTGCTGGCTCAGGTACTCAGAGCCAAATCTTTCTGATGGCAAAGACCATGTTCCTAACGACAGCTTCTTTGAGTCAGAATGTTCACTTAATTGGCAGGGGTGCCCCCAAAGCTAAGGTGTTGTGCTGGGCAATTAAAACAGCCACCTGATGTTGGCGTGAACTCTTAGAGGTCGAGTGTACACTGGCGAGTGCCCAAGCGATGGGATTGATTTCTGTAACCGGAAGGACACAGGGTTGTTGGTGTGAAATGGCCCCATTGGGTCACCAGAACCTTGAGCCAACTCTGACCCTTCTGCCCGTTTCCCTAGAGCCCGTGGGCTAAGAATGGTTCTCACAGTGCTGAGGGAAGAAAGTGAACGTAGCAGCAGCTTCCACGATGCGGGACGAGGGCAGGCAATGGAATTGTGCTGCCGACTTGCTTGCCTGTTGGCTGTGGCTGCTTCTGTGCCCCCACAGCAAGCTGAGTACTTAGAGAAATCGTGTGCACCCAAAGGCAGGAGTACTGCTGTCTGCCTCTACAGAACAGAGCTGCTGCCGCACGCTGAGGGAACCGTCATCTGAGAACATGTGCAGGTACTTTGGAAAGTTTGTGGGAAATGGAATTATATTTGGTACACAAAATTTTTGAAATCCATGTGTTGCTTTTTCATAATGCACCTTTTTAATTCACTTTTGGAAGACCCTCATCTCTATTTCTTTGGCAGCCCCTCATTGATTTCTTTTCAATGGAATTTTTTCAGAAGTCACTCATCTTTTTTTTTTTTTTTTAAGATTTACTTATTTATTTGAAAGGTAGAGTTACAGAGAGGCAGAGGCAGACAGAGAGAAAGAGAGAGGTCTTCCATCTGCTGGTTCACTCCCCAAATGGCCACAATGGCCAGAGCTCGGCTGATCTGAACCCAGGAGCCAGGAGCTTCTTCTGGGTCTTCTTTCAGGAGTCCAAGGACCTGGGCAGTCTTCTACTGCTTTCCCAGGCCCTAGCAGAGAACTTGATCAGAAGTGGAGCAGCCAGGACTCAAAATGGCACCAGTATGGGATGGCGGCACTGCAGGTGGCGACTTTACCCACTATGCCACAGTACTGGCCTCATCACTCATCTTTCTAAATCATTCTTATGTCTCCTATCATCCCCACCAAAATCAAGTTTTGTATCCTGCTCTAAAAAAGTAGAAATCTTGGGGCCTGCGCTGTGGCATAGAAGGTTAAGCTTCTGCTTGCTGTCCTGGCATGCCATATGGGCACCGGTTCAAGTCCTGGTTGCTCCTCTTCTGATTCAGCTCTCTGCTATGGCCTGGGAAAGCAGTGGAAGATGACCCAAGTGCTTGGGCCCCTGCACCTGCGTGGGAGACCCAGAAGAAGTTACTGGCTTCTGCCTGGCCCAGCCCCTGCCTTTGCAGCGTCTGGAGAATGAACCAGCAAATGGAAGACCTCATTCTCTGTGTCTCTTTCTCCTCCTCTCTGTATCCCTGCCTTTCAAATAAATAAATCTAAAAAAACAAACAAACAAACAAAAACAAACAAACAAACAAAAAAAAACAAAAAAAACATGGAAATCTTACCTTCTATAATAAGCTCTCTTTCGGGGTCTGCATTGTGGTATAGTGGGTTTAGCTATCCCCTGTGATGTCAGCATCCCTTTGAACAGTTTGAGTCCTGGCTGTTCTGCCTCTAGTCCAGCTCCCTGCTAATGTGCCTGGGAAGGCAGTGGGAGATGGCCCAAGTCCCTGGGCCCCTAAACACTTATAGGAGATCCAGAGGAAGCTCAGGCTCCTGGTATCTCCCTGGCCCAGCCCTGGCCATTGTGGCTATTTGGAGAATGAGCCAGCAGATGGAAGATCTCTCTCTCTCTCTCTCTCTCTCTCTCTCTCTCCATCTGTATAACTCTATTTTTCAAAAATAATAATAATGCATCTTTTTTTTTAAAAAAAAAAGCTCTCTCAAATAGATTTGAAGGGATGTTGCAGTTCTGTCCTAAAGGTCACCAGCTATGTGACTCAGTGGCGTCAGAGCTACAGGATGCATTGGCAAATGCGTCTTCCTTTAGAGATGGTGGCATTAACTCGAACGTCTCAGGGTTTTAGTCTGCCGTTACTTTTATTTTTAGTGTCTTCATGCTTTGTCTTCTCATCTCTCCTATGAAGTTCAGGCTGAATTACGGCACTGACGGGGCTTCTGCTTCTCTGCGTGTGTGAGAGAACACAGGCTAGGGAAGCGCCCAGTTCTCTGTTTTATTTGCAAGTTTTGAAATAGATTTTGCCTTCATTTTGGCTTATGGACTTACAAGAGAGTAAACCAACAATTGGATTGAAATGCAGAGTTCTTTTTTAGAAGAAAATGTAACAGGATTTTTCTCTTGCTGGATGTGATGTAGTAGGAATCAGTTTCACAGGAATAGAGCGATGTTCTATTAATATTTTAAACATGAAGTTAGAGTCTGAAGCCGCAGACTTCTTGATTTGTATTTGTCAATATTATGAGGCTAACTAACTCTTGGGCATGCTTTAACGAGTTTGAACATTCATGTAGCAAATTAAATTAATTAAATCACTGAATGGTTTTAATACTTTCATCATTACAGAATTGCAAAGAGAATCTCCTTCATTTAAAATATCTCGATTTTTTTCTTCTTTCATCTTTTAAAAATAACTTACCATAAACCTGTAACGTTTCCTTTCGCATGATCACATTTCTGAACTTGGCTAATTTCACCCTTCAGGAAAATTTTTGGAGTCTGTTAACTGCCCCGAGCACCCTTTTCAGGAGAACCAATCTGTTTGCCTTGCGATTAGTCAGTGGCTGCAGATTTTCCTTGTAAGGTGACTTTGTGTAAACTGAAAGCTTATACACGGATGATTAAGCCAATCTTGGAGCTCGGTGCGCTGTTGAGATGGAAGACTGACCTCGTTAACATACAATCAGAGGAGTCTGGGCATCTCCTCTGCCACACTGTGCTATGTTGCCTCGGTTCCGTGAGCTGGCAAAAAATCATCATTACAAAGCATTTCCTGTACATTGTTTTACTCTGTCTAAAAGATACTATCTGTGGGTCTTACTCACACATTGCTCTGGTATATGAAGAGGGGAGAAGAGAGGCCTTCTGCAAGTGGAGTGTGGAGTAGGGGCTCCCCTTCTCCCATGACCCTTGTTCACATCCTTTCCTTCTCTCCTCCAATTTAAACCTTTCCCCCACAGGTCTTACCTGGGTTTGACTTATCACTAGTGAGTATTCAGATTTCAAATCGTGCTCCCTTGGCATCTTTCTCACTCTTCCCCAGCTTGCAAAAAGCAGATTGCAGGTATATTACTATTTACTAATGGGTGGACGACAACCTCTTACTGTATTGCCCTTCCTGGGATAATGTTGCATGTTTAGTGAGGAGGTTATGTAATCCAGCTGAATGAAGTTTGAATGATTAAATAGAATCTGAAGCAAAACAGTTTGGTAGTAGAAGAAATATTGGGGGCAAGAAGGCTTCTCTGTTGTCTTTGCAACGTTTTTAGTAGGTTATTTGCACCAACACTAATCTCACTGGCAAGTCTGTTAGCTTGCTAGCTCGTCCCACAGTGCTCGTCCCCTGCTCACTTACCAGCCTCTCAGAATAAGGTACAGTGGAACTAGAACTAGGGAACGGAGGGAGAGAGCCCCTGAAGTCTTCGCCACCCCACTGCTAGTTCACGGTCACCTCTTGATTCTGTTTCCATAAAAAGGATGAGTTTGAATGTGAACCCAATAGCAGTAAATCAACCGTCAGCCACAGGGAGAGAAGTGGGCCCTGACATGCAGACACCAGCGGGGGGCACCTGTCCCAGGACTACCCAGCATTCCTGCCCACTGACTCGTGTGTCCCGTCTGCCTGGCAAGCCCCATCAGGATGGCTTTGGCTCCAACCCTGCAATGTCCTAATATGTGCGTCAATATAGAGGCCGTGCGGCTTTCACAAGGCTGTTCGTCAGTCATCTCCTGTGGTTAGGAAATCGGAAGCGCTCAGTTCTTTGCACTTTTGGAAAATACAAATGAAGAGGGGAAGTTTTTTGTTCTCTCCATGCTAGAATGAATAGGATTCCAGCCTTTAACCAAGACTATTAAGTGACGAGTCTCTTGTTTGTCCAGGGAATAGAGGCACTTAATCCCGTTTTGCACTATTGTTTATGCACCTTTTTAAGACAAAAGTCACTGGCGTCTTTTCTACCACTGCCTTATAAAGTGAAACAAAGATGAAAATTGCCCGGATCATGAAATGTCAGAGGTATGGGGCAATCAGCTGGCCATGCTTGCGTCCTTTGTTGTAGAACGGAAATGCCTGCCGTTCGTATGGAGGAGAAAGAGCCCTCTGTCTGGGAGGCGGGGTCTGGATTTGAGAGGATCTCTGCCTTTCAGCAGCTGTGCAACCAGGACCAGCCTCGTCTAAGCTACATGCCTTACTTATTTGTGATACAAGGTTGCTGGTGTTTTTTTCTATCTATCTCAGATTCTTGTGCTGCTCCAGCCACAGATATGTTTTCTTCCACGGCAGTTTTTGTTTGGGCTACACTGTAGCTGTGTATTTTTTTTATTAACTGCCCCACCTTCTGTTTATAAAAGGCTATGGAGGAGAGAAACTGAAGTCAGAACAGAGATGATTTCCCCAGAGTTGCACGGAAAACTCAAGACTGCAGAGGAACTGTGGTGTTAATAAATCAAAATTTACCATGGATTTTTGTAACGATGAACTTCATCAAAAATTAATTGCACGTAAATTATTTAATTCTCTAAATGGCTTTTGGAGAGGAAATCCTGCCTGCCAATCTGATTTCCTTCTGACCTTGACAGAACTCTTGTGCTGTCTCTTGCCATGGCCTACACGTGGCCAGAAGTTGTATTCATGACGGTCACAAGAAACCAGTCGTTCTGCTTCTGCCTGAGAGTCCTAGGCCCTGAGAGGCAGGAAGAGTGAGTAGATGTTAGTGAGGGCCATAGGACCATAGGACAGCGTCGGCCTGGGCCGGGTCTCTGGCCTCCTTGTTGCCCGGATCTCTGCAGGCACGTGGCTGTGCGGGATGTTGGCCCTGGAGATCCACACGTCTCAGGTCCCAAATAAATGGGAACCCAAGATGGGGGGAAAAGTTCATCTGGGTCACTTCTCAGTCGCTGATTCAGTATATGTTGTCCCTTTGGCCATTTGTGTACCTTTACCTTTTTTTCTCCCTCCAAAAGAGAGCAGAGTGTAAGTACAGAAAGCGTAGTGCTGCAGAAAGCAGACCACGCTGGAGCAGTTAGGGTACGGGGTGGGGGTTACGCTGTGTCCGAGGCCTGGAAGGGCAAGATCAGGATTCTGTGACACACTGCAGCCCGGGCCTGCGCTGAGAGAGGAACCGCAGGAGAGGTTTGAACTGGACATAGCAAGGTGTTTAAATTCCTGCAGGAGCTCTTAACTCTGCCAGGGTCAATGGTTGCCAAGTGTGGTTTGACCCTGCCCTACTTAGAGATGGGCCATCAAACCAAATCACTTCCTGTGTGTAAGGACCCCCAAGAGAATAAGCCATCGATTTTTTTTTCTTGTCTCTATTTAGAGACTTTTGAATTACACTAATACTATTTTTAAAAGAAAGAAAGAGGGGGGCCGGCGCTATAGCATAGTGGGTTAAGCCACCGCCTGCAGTGCTGGCATCCCATATGGGTGCTGGTTCAAGTCCCAGCTGCTCCACTTCCAATCCAGCTCTCTGCTATGGCCTGGGAAAGCAGTGGAAGATGGCCCAAGTCCCTGGGCCCCTGCACCCATGTGGGAGAACCGGAAGAAGCTCCTGGCTCTGGCTTCAGATCAGAGCAGCTCCAGCTATTGTAGCCATTTGGAGAGTGAACCAGCGGATAGAAAACCTCTCTCTCTCTCTCTCTCTCTCTCTCTCTCTGCTTCTCCTCTCTCTGTGTAACTTTGACTTTCAAATAAATAAATAAAACTTAAAAAAAAAAAAAAAGAAAGAAAGAAAGGGGCCACTATTGTGGCATAGCAGATAAGCTGTTGCCTAAGGTGCCAGCATCCAGTATGGACAATGGTTCAAGTCCTGGCTGTTCCACTTCTGATCCAATGCACGCTCTCTCTCTCTCTCTCTCTCTCCTCACTCTGAATTTCAAATTAATAAGTAAATCTTGAAAGAAAGAAAGAGAAAAAAGGAAGCACTGGGAGGGTAGGCATTTAGCCTAGTGGCTAAAGACTCCTACATCCCAGGGCAGGCATTTGGTGCAGTGGTTAAGGCACTTACATCCCACATCTGGCTGCCTGGGTTCAGTTCTTCTCTCCAGCTCCTGCCTCTAGATTCCTGCCAGTGCAGACTCAGTAGGGACCCAGTGGGTGACCACTTGAATACAGAGTGTCAGAGAGAGAGAGAGAGAGATTCTATCTGCTGGTTTACTCCCCAGTGGCCACAACTGCTGGGACTGGGCAGGAACTCCATCTGGGTTTCCTACATGGGCGGCAGGGGCCCGAGCACTTGGGTCATCTGCTGCTGCTTTCCCACGCACATCAGCAGGAAGCTGGAACAGAAATGGAGTAGCCAGGATTCAGACCGCACTCTGATTTGGGATGGTGGCATCACATACAGTGTCCTAACCTGCTATGCCACAACACCCTCCCCCTCTCTCTCTCTGCCCCTCTGCCTTTAAAGCAAACAAAAAATAGTAAAAGGAAACAAAAAAGTTTTTAAAAAAACACAATGAAAATTAAGGTTTTTAGAAGTGTTACCCATGAACCTACCAGCCGTAAAGCACTCAAGACCGAGGTTACACTGGCACTGTCCTTTGATGAGAAACGAGGGAGCGAAGAGCGGCAGAGGCCAGGCCGTTCCCAAAGCAGTGGGAAAGCTCTGGGTTCTGCTTGACTGAGGGAGGGAGGGTAGCACCCAGTTCTGGTCCTGGGCGTGGCACCAAGGAAACCAGGCTCTTGCTGCCGTGGGGGGGGGGGGGGGGCAGCCGCTGTGAACTGTCCGTGAGCGAGCCCCACACCTTCGGTCAGATTTTGGAAGGCAGCAGTGTGTTTCACACCAGATTCTGCTTAAACACACACACACACACACACACCCCTCCTTCCCTAGGATGTGGATATTTTTGCAAGTTCTTCCTTTTTTCTCCAGCTTCACTGAAAAATAGATTCTCCAGTCCTCCCTCTGCCCTTCCCACTTGAAATCTAATTGTTAAGTCATGGAGTCCACTCACAGTGTGCGGTTCAACGTTGCAATTGTCATGCACTCACAGAGTGTACAAACATCACCGCGGTTGATTTAGGACATTTTCACAACCCCAAAGGAACGCTGTAACCGTTAGCAGTCAAGCCATCACAGTGGAGTTTCATGTCAATGAAATCGTAGAACCTGTGGCCTTTTGTAACTAGCTTCCTTTACTCGGTGTGTTTTCCAAGTTCACCTCTATTGTGCGTGTACAAGGATACTTCAGAAAGTTCATGGAGAGGGCAGGTGTTTGACACTGTGGGTAAGATGCCCCTTAGGACACCCACCTCCCAGATCAGAGTGCCTTCAGTCCTGGCTCTGCTTCCTGCTAATGTGCACCCTGGGAGGCAGCAGGTGGCAGCTCAAGCAGTTGGATCTCCATCACCCCTGTGGGAGACCCAGACAGCTCCACGCTCCTGGCTTCTGCCTGGTTCAGTCCTGGCTGCTGTGAGCTTTTGGGGAGTGAACCAGTAGATGAAAGATTTGTTTTCTCTCTCTGTCTCTCTCTGTCTTTCTGTCTTTCAAATAGAAATGAAAATAAATGAATGAATCAATTTTTTAAAGTTAGTGGGAAATCGAAAGTATGGCACAAAAATTTCTTTCAAAACATGGAAAATATATATTATGAAAAACTATACAGATCAGCCGGCACCGTGGCTCAATAGGCTAATCCTCCACCTTGTGGCGCCAGCACACCGAGTTCTAGTCCCAGTCAGGGTGCCGGATTCTGTCCCGGTTGCCCCTCTTCCAGGCCAGCTCTCTGCTGTGGCCAGGGAGTACAGTGGAGGATGGCCCAAGAAATTGGGCCCTGCATCCCATGGGAGACCAGGAGAAGCACCTGGCTCCTGCCATCGGATCAGCACGGTGCGCTTTGGCCGCAGCAGCCATTGGAGGGTGAACCAACGGCAAAAGGAAGACCTTTCTCTCTGTCTCTCTCTCTCTCACGGTCTACTCTGCCTGTCAAAAATAAAGAAAAAAATAAATAAAAATAAGAAACACTATACAGATCAGACATTTGGTGCAGCTGTTAAACTACTTGAGATGCCCTCATCCCATATTGTAGTGCCTGGGTTTGAATCCCAGCTCTGCTTATGATCTGCTTATGCATAGCTTGGGAGGCAGCTGGTGATGGCCCAAGTATTTGGGTCCTTGTCAGCACGTGGAGACCTGGGTTGAGTTCCAGATTCCTGATTTTGTCCTGGCCCAGCCTCAGCTTTTGGAAAGTGAAACCAGTAAATGGAAAACTTATAAAAATAAATACATTAATAAAATTATAAAAAAACTATGCATTGGTTTAAAAATATTTTGGTACCAAAATGAAATTCATACTTAAAAATAGGTTTAATTTTTTAAAGACTTATTTATTTGAAAGGCAGAGTTGCAGAGAGAGAGAGAAAGAGGTCTTCCATTCACTGGTTCACTCCCCAAATGGCTGCAACAGCCAGAGTTGGGAGCCAGGAGCTTCTTCCAGGTCTCCCATGTGGGCGCAGGGGCCCAGTGACTTGGGCCATCTTCTACTGCTTTCCCAGGCCACAGCAGAGAGCTGGATCGGAAGTGGTGCAGCCAGGTCTCAAACTGGCCCCCATATGGGATGCTGGCACTGCAGGTGGCAGCTTTACCCGCTACGCCACAGTGCCATGCCCAGATTTACTTATTTGAGAGGCAGAGTGAGAGAGAGAGATCTTCTGTCCACTCCTTCATTCCCTAAATGGCCGTAACAGCCAAGGCTGGGCTGGTTATAAACAAGGAGCAAGAATTCTGTCCTGGTGTCCCAGATGGGCAGCAGGGGCGCAAGTCCTTGGGTCTTTACCTGCTGCCTTCCCAGGTGCCTTGGCTGGAAGCTGGGTTGGCCAGGACTCCAAGTGGCACTCCAGTATGGAATAACGGCCACAAGCGGCAGCTTAACCCTCTGTGCCACAACACTGGGCCCTACAACTCAAATTTTTCATTTGTTTATTTGAAAGGTAGAGTTAGAGACAGAGAGAGGGAGAGACTGAGAGAAAGGTCTTCTGTCTGCTGGTTCACTCCTCACATGGCCTCAATAGATTGGCTCAGCTCTGGCCTTTGCGGCTGTTTGGGGAATGAACCAGGGGATGGAAGACCTCTGTCTCTCTCTCTCCCTCTCTCTCTCCCTGTCTCTGTAACTCTATCTTTCAAATAAATCTTTAAAAACAAACAAACAAAAAAATCTATTTGGCTCTTCTGGATCCCTTGCATTCTTCTGAATTTCAGGATCAGCTTGTCAGTTTCTGCTAAAAAAAAAAAAAAAAAAACAGGAGGGGGAGACACAAGGGACATTTTGATGGAAAGTGAGTTGAATCTAGCTAGCTTTAGGGATGTTAGCCTCATATGAATGTTAAGTCTTCCATGGGATGTCTTGATATTTATTCAGGTTTCGACTTTGTTTTGTAGTTTTCAGAGTACAAATGTTGTACTTATTCTGTTAACTCCTAAGTATTTCTAAGTATTTTGTTCTTTTTTAATGCAAATGTAATGGAATTGCCTTAGAAAAGATTTATTTATTTGAATATCAGATTTTGGGAGATATGGGGAGTGGAGACAGAGATATTCCATCCACTAATTCACTCCCCCCAAGTGGCTACAACAGCCTGGGCTGGGCCAAGCCAAAGCCAGGAGCCAGGAGCTTCATCATGGTCTCCCATGTGGGTGGCAGGGGCCCAAGCACCTGGGCCATCCTCCTCCACTCTTCCCAGGCCATTAGCAGGAAGCTGGATTGGATGGAGCAGCCGGATGTGAACTGGTGCCAATATGGATTGCAGGCATCACAGGCAGCATCTTTACCTGCTATGCCATGACGCCAGCCCCAGGATTACTTTCTTGATTTCATTTTCGGAATATGCATCGCTGTTGTCAGTGTTACTGTTGGCACTCGGTGGCAGGAACTGGAGGGCCTGTTAGGATCCGGCGTTCGCCTGGAGTAGAGTGTGTTACTTTGACGCCGGAGATGGAAGTGAAGTAGGCAGCCAGCTCTCTGAGCTGGCAGGGCCGCACCCTACGGTGACGATGCCACTGAGAAGCCTTCCTCTGTGACTGTTACAGAAAAAGACTCTGTCTTGCCAAAGCAACCAGGAAGTTTTCAATCACACGCCGTGTAGCTCAGCGTTCTGTTTGCTGCTGTCAGTAAGGAGAGCGGCCCCAGTGCTAGTCATGCCACCATTCATCAGAAGAGAGCTTTGAGGTCTAAGATGGTCCTGGGGTTAGGGTGACTTTGCACCTGCAGAAGAGTGCTCAAAGGCACTGCAGCAGAAGTGAGCCAGCTGAGCGTTTCTCACTCCATGTAGCGGAACAAAGACGTCCATGCTTACAGAAGGTGACGATAAACTCTGACTCAGGATGGACCTCCAGGTAAGCCACCGCTTGCTCCAGAAAGCACTGTCAGCTCCCATCATTGCAGTCTTCAGCTTCCTGCCTTCTGTGGTTCGCCCCTGACCATGTCTACCCCTCAGGGTGCCCTTAGTTGCAGCCACACGGCAGAGCTGCCGATGTCCGCATGTGTTGTGTGCGTGAGCGCCCCCCTGACCCGCCAACATCCGGCCTCGCTGCCCCCACATCTCCATCTACCTGGACTGTCCTTCCTCTACTCTGGCCCTATGAAAATCCTTCCCATGCTTCAAGATTCGGCTTACATGCCCCCTCCTCCCTGAAGTCTTCCTCAGAAATAGATATCAGCTGCCCTGTTGCCTTCAAGCAGCTTGGTGCCTCTGGTTTCCCAGGACAGAATCCCTGTCTCCAAATCTCCCTGGCCCCATGGAGTCTCTTGCCCAGAGAAAGTACAACATAAGCGTTTTCACTGAATTGGCTACATGGAAGGATATTTCTCAGAGTTTGGAGATTAAATTCTGGTGTATTTCCAAGTGTCAAGGAATTCCCTTAAAGAACTTTTTTTTTTTTTTTTTTTTTTTTTTTTTGGACAGGCAAAGTTAGACAGTGAGAGAGAGAAAGATACAGAGAAAGGTCTCCCTTTTCCGTTGGTTCACTCCACAAATGGCCCCTATGGCCGGCGCGCTGTACCAGTCCGAAGCCAGGAGCCAAATGCTTCCTCCTGGTCTCCCATGCAGGTGCAGGGCCCAAGCACTTGGGCCATCCTCCACTGCCTTCCGGGGCCACAGCAGAGAGCTGGACTGGAAGAGGAGCAACCGGGACAGAATCCGGCGCCCCAACCAGGACTTGAACCTAGGGCCCAGGGTGCCGGCACCACAGGTGGAGGATTAGCCAAGTAAGCCACAGCGCTGGCCCCCTTAAAGAACTTTTTAAATGTTTTGTTTTCTTTTTTTTTCTGAAGATTTATTTTATTTTTTTCGGAAGTTAGAGTTACAGACAGAAGGAGAGACAGAGATCTTCCATCCGCTGGTTCACTCCCCAAATGGCTGCAAGAACCTGGGCTGGGCCAGGGCAAAGCCAGGAGCCAGGAACCTCTTCCCAGTCTCCCATCTGCGTGGCAGGGACCCAAGCGCTTCCACTGTTTTCCCAGACCAGTAGCAGAGAGCTGGATCAGAAATGGAGCAATCAGGACAAGAACCAGCGCCCATATGGGATGCAGAGATTGTAGGCGGCAGCTTTAGCTGCTACACCACAACACCAGCCCCTTCTGTTTCCATTTTAATAATAATTCTGAATCACCTGGATCCACGTTATAATCAAGGTGCACTGCACAACTTCAGTGCCCATGTGTGGGTTTGAGAAACTCTGCCCTAATCCTTTCCTCAGGACGTCTGTGAACTTCTCATTACTAGAAGGACATCAGTCCATCTTTAGGAAATAGGCTGGCTTTCACCCACCAGCCCTTAACCAGCTGGGTAGGATGTCCCTTGGTTGCTTGTTCTTGGTAGTCGGAAGAGTCATGAGGAATGGTTTTATCTGTGGTCACGTCTGTGTCTCAAAGAGGGGGAGTGCAGAGAAGGAAGAAGGCCCTCAGCCACTAATAGTAGAATTTTAATTTATTTACTTATTTTCATTTTATTTGAAAGGCAGAGAGGCAGAGAGACAGAAAGCTTCCATCTGGTGGTTCACTCCACAAATGCCTGCAATAGCCAGGTCTAAGCCTGGCCTGAGCCAGGAGCCTGGAACTCAATCTGGGTCTCCTATACAGTGGCATGAACCCAAGTACTTAAAAAAAAAATTACTTATTTGAAAGGCAGAGTTGCTGGGAGAGAAAGAGGGAGAGAGAGAGGTCTTCTGTTCGCTGGTTCACTCCCCAAATGGCTGCAACGGTCAGAGTTAGGCTGATCTGAATTCAGGAGCCAAGAGCTGCTTGTGGGTCTCTCATACTGTTGCAGGGGCCCAAGTACTTGGGCCATTTTCCACTGCTTTCCCAGGCCATCAGAAGGGAGCTGAATCAGAAGTGGAACAGCTGGGACTTGAACCAGCGGTCATATGTGATGCCAGTGCTCCAGGTGGCTGCTTTACCTGCCATACCACAGCGCCAGTCCTGGGACCTAAGCACTTGAGCCATCACCTGCCGTCAGGGTGGGCATTAGCAGGAAGCTGGACTGGAAGTATAGGAGGCAATCTGATATGGGATGTGGAATCCTAATTGGCACCTTAACAGCTACACCAACCCCAGTCTCTAGTGATGGAGTTAAAAAGGGTGGTCAGGACAGGTGTCTAGTGCAGCAGGTAGGATGCCTGCGTCCCATATTGGAGGTTGGAGTCCTGGCTTGTGTTCCAGTCCAGCTTCCTGCTAATGAGCCCCCTGGGAGGCAACATATGACAGCTTAAGTACTTGGGTCCCTCTACCCAAATGGGAGACTTGGGAAGAGTTCCTGGCTCCTGGCTTCAGACTGGCCCATCCCCTGCTGTTGTAGGCATTTGTGGAGTGAACTAGTAGATTAAAGATCTCTCTTTCTCTCTCTCTCTCTCTGCCTTTCAAATAAAAATGGAAATAATTTTTTTAAAGGGTGATAAAAGAACTTGGCCAAGAATGGAATTTTCTCACTGAATTTTTCTCAGTTTCACTTGATGGCTCATTTCAGTAAACTAAGAGAGTGTTGAGCCATTGAAAGCACCAAGTCCACTGACTCCTGAAGAATATCATGTTGATTGAGATTTGATGGTGCCCTGTGCCACCAGGTGTCTCTGTTGCAAGTCATCCTAGACCCTCCGTGGAGGAAGAGGGGAGCTGTTGAGTGGGAGTCACTTCATCAATCTAGGCTTCAAAGTACTGATGAAAGACTCGATGAAAAATCTTCCAGATCCTAATTGGTCTAAAAGAAGCTTTTCGGAGGCCAGCACTGTGGCGCAGCGGGTTAAGCTGCCATCTGCAGTGCTGGCATCCCATGTAGGTGCCACAGTTCCCATCCAGCTCCCTGCTAATGTGCCTGCGAAACAGCAGAAGATGGCCCAAGTGCTTGGGTCCCTACCACCCATGTAGGAGACCTGGAAGAAGCTCCTAACTTCTTGCTTTGGCCTAGCCCAGCTCTGCCTGTTGCGGCCATTTAGAGAGTGAACCAGTAGATGAAAGATCTCTCTCTCTCTCTCTTTCTCTCTCTCTGCTTGTCTCTCCTCTTTCTCTGTAACTCTGCATTTCAAATAAGTAAAATAAATCTTTTTTAAAAATCAATCGGAAACAACAACAAAAGCTTTTCACAGTGCCATCACTGATCTGAGCAAGTCACACAGCCAGATGAAAATTCTTTCCAGCCTCTCTCTTCTCACTGTGTACTTCATTCTTCACCTTTCAAAGCAACTCATTCTTTTTTTTTTTTTTTTAAGATTTATTTATTTATTTATTTGAAAAGCAGAGCTACAGAGAGAGAGAGGTCTTCCATCTGCTGGTTCACTCCCCAGATGGCTGCAATGGCTGGAGCTGAGCCCATCCGGAGCCAGGAGCTTCTTCTGGGTCTCCCATGCAAGTGCAGGGGCCCAAAGACTTGGGCCATCTTCCTCTGCTTTCCCAAGCACATTAGCAGGGAGCTGGATCAGAGGAGGAGCAGCTGGGACTCGAACCAGTGCCCATATGAGAAGCCAGCATTGCAGGTGGCAGCTTCACCAGCTGTGCCACAACACCAGCCCCACCACAGTGAAATATTAGGATCGAGTGTCTTCTTAGACCAACCAGTCTATTTCTTGTCTAAGCTAAATGCTCACAATAATTTTACATCTTTTTCAAAGCAACTCGTTTTTATCAAGTTTCTTCAGGCAAATAGGTCCTTCCCTGGCTCCTTTGAACACAGCTGTTTGCTTCTCAGTAAGGTTGATTATTGCTGACTTCCTAAGAACATGGAGGTGCAATAGCCAGGTGCTGTCACTGAGGTAACACAAAGTCCAAGCCATTAGGGCTGAACTGAGATTGCTTCTCAGTAAGGTTGATTATTGCTGACTTCCTAAGAACATGGAGGTGCAATGGCCAGGTGGTGTCATTGAGGTAACACAAAGTCCAAGCCTTTAGCGCTGAACTGAGATAAACCCCACTGAGTTGACACTGCCTGAATAAGCTTCTGAAAATGGCCTTGGATTTGCCATGTGCATCTCCCTGAGGCTGTTTGGAAATGTCCGAGAAGGTGGAGACCTTTGTGAACTCAGCGTCCTGGGTATCTCAGTCTAAATATTGTCATCCATAGCGAGTGCTTTCTGAAAATGAGGGTAGGGGATTTGGAAGTCAGCCTGTTTTTTTAAAGCCATTATAATATGGCTACTTTAAGGAAAAGACTTAATGGTGTAGTAATGAATGTTTGCCATCTCAGACAAAAGGTGAGTTAGAATCTCAAAATAAGTTTCAACTAAAGCAATAAGAACATCTCATCTGGATAAAGACATGTAAAAAAAAATACTCTCTTAGATGAGGCAATTATATTTTAATTGCTTAATCAGAAACTAGGGAATAGCAGTGGGTTTCCCAGAGCCCAGGTTTTAATTCATAATTAAGTTGGTTAGCCAATAGTTGCTAAATAAACTGGGCATACAGCCCCTTCGTGCAATCTACTGCTGTAAAGAGTTACTCACCTTTTGTTTTTAATAGGATTGCAGATATGTAAAGATGACTTGGCTCTTCGGGAAACTCATATGTATTATGCTGATAGTATTTTAAGAGTCATGCCATAATAGGGCTGTTTTCCCAATTAAAATTGTAGTTAGAGGGAAGAAAAGTACTGGGTTTGAGTTTATCTTTTGTTATAAAAATGTTATAAAATTGACTTTTTAAAAAATTTCTTTTATTTGAGAGATAGAATTATAGTCAGAGAGAGGGAGAGAGAGAGAGAAAGGTCTTTCATCCGCTGGTTCATTCCCAAAATGGCTACAATGGCCAGAGCTGAGCCTATCTGAAGCCAGGAGCTTCTTCCAGGTCTCCCATGTGGATGCAGGGGCCCAAGCTCTTGAGCCATCTTGTGCTGCTTTCCCAGGCCACAGCAGAGAGCTGGATGGGAAGCAGAGCAGCTGGGACTTGAATGGCCCACGTGGGATTCCGGCACCACAGGCTCTCTGCTGTGGCCCGGGAAGGCAGTGGAGGATGGCCCAAGTCCTTGGGCCCTGCACCCCATGGGAGACCAAGAGAAGCACCTGGCTCCTGCCTTTGGGTCAACACGGTGCGCCGGCCGCAGCACACCGGCAGTGGCGGCCATTGGAGAGTGAACCAACGGCAAAGGAAGACCTTTCTCTCTGTCTCTCTCTCTCTCATTGTCCACTCTGCCTGTCAAAAAAAAAAAAAAAAAAAAAAAAAACAACTGTGTTGCCCACTCTGTTCAACGCTGTCTCCCCAGGTCCTTCTGGTCCTCTCCTAAGAGCTTTTCCCTGAGCCCCCTCCCTGGCTCAACAACCTCCCCTGCGGCCCTCGCTTTTCTGCATAGCCTCGCCGGCTGCTGGAAATGTTCCGTGTTGTTTGTCTCCCCTCCCCCTACTGAGGAGGCTTCGTGAACTTGGGAGCTTTGCTGTCGGGTTTGTGCTCCGTTACCTCCAGAAGGAAGAACATAATAGGGAGACTGGGCACTCGGTTAAAATTCCCCGAAGGAGTGAATGAGAAGCCCTCGGTGTTCTTCCGCAAGGGATCCCCTCCTAATGAATCTATGTTCCTTCTTGCATTGGGTCCCAACAGCCTTGTTTTGTCTCCCTTTTTTGCCGTAGCCACCAGGAATTGTTCAGCTAAATTTTGGGTTCATTTGCAATAACCTTAGCTTGGCATGTCTGCATTCCTCTCACTTACTGTGAGCTTTTAGAATATTTAATGATACATGGCTCCAACAGTTTTCATCTATTTATTCCTGAATGGAAGTAAATGAGGGGTGAATAATAATCATTGACTGAAAGGTGACGGGGAGAAGTGAAAAAGGCGCACCATGCGTCTGAGTGTGGGTGAATGAGCTGTTGTGAGCAGGACAGGAACCGGATCACATGGAGGGCAGACTCCCTGCCCTCCCATTCCGTTGCTCCTGCTTGGTCAGTGTCTGTCTGCTGTCCCATCAGGCTTTGGATGCCGTGAGGTCGAGGACATAACTTTCTTGTGATTGGTGCCCCGGTGCCCAGCACTGTGCCTAGCACAAAGTATGTGCTTAGTAAATATCAGCTTCGTTATGAGTGGGTTTGGTATCGCTTTCCTTTACCATTCATTATGAATGGGTTTGGTGTGCCTTTCCCCGCATTGGCAAACATTAGCTTGTTTCTCATGCACGCTTAACCTTTTCAACCTGCACCTCCCCTCCTTAGGGACTTCCAGACTTCGTTCGTGTTCCCAGCAAGGAGCCTTCTTCCTTGAAGTACAGCGGGCTCCCACCCCAGGGCACCTGAACATGTGCCTTTTCTTCCTTTCCTGGCCCCTAAATCTGATTCCCCTGATGACTAAAGCCAAGGTGACTCATCAGCTCACTTTCTGACAGCTGGAAGGGGCCAGACACATCAGCTTGTCCATCTGACTCATCTCCATTTGGTCCAGAGAGGTAAAGTGAATCGCCCAAGGCCACAGAGCAGGGCCAAAAGTAGGGCACAGACCTCCTCACTCTGAAGTCAGTGCCACGCTGCAGAATGAGCAGGTCCCTCCCCACAGTGCTACAGCAGAAGGGAAAAGTGTGTTCTCCTCTGAGTTGGAGATATCTTAAAAGCAACATACCATGAGAGTTACACATCACACAGCTTAAGTTGGCTCTGTCTACTCATCAAATTATTTAACCCCTCTGTCATCATCTATATCCTTTATTTTTGTATGCATTTCTATATTTAATGTAGGTAGTTAAATCTGTAAGATTGGTTTGTTAAAAGGAGAGAAGTTTCCTGTGTGTGTTTTTACATACATAAGTGGAATATAATGGTTCTGTTAGTATCATTCACTTAGTGGTGTCTTGAGGAAACTTTGCATGGCAGTGCATAGAATTATATTATTTTTTTTAAATTACTTAGTGTTTTTAGTTTTTAACAGATTCAATATAGTTCATGGATCCAGTTCTAAGAATACAATGATATTCCCTTCCTCCCTCCCTGTCATTTTTTAGTCGCTGCATAGCACTCTATAATATGCGTATCCCCTGGCTAATTAATCACTCCTGTATTAATTGGTACTCATTTATTTCTTCTCGTTTTTACTATTACCGTTCTGCAGTAGAATCTTTATGCAGATGCCCTTGTGCATATAGGTCATTGCCGCCAGGATACTCAGAGATGCAGAGACTGGGTCAGAGAGAACGCACAGTGGAAGCCCCCTTTCCTCTTCTGGAAATAGGCCGTGGCTGTCACCACCGATCCAGCGTGGCCTCGTGTGCTGGGCTCACATGGCCGCAGGCGTATATTTGGAACTGAGGGCATTTGGGGGAAATGACTCTTCCATCTTTTTCTTTCACTGTATGGAAAGTACATTGTGTTCCTGACCTTGAGGGAGAAAGAAACAAAGCTAATTTCCTGAGGTTGGCATTTAGCCTAGCGGTTGAGAGACCTGTTCAGGTGCCCATGTCCTACATTGGAGCCCCTGGGTTCAAGTCCTGGTTCCAACTCCTGATTCCAACTTTCTGTTAATGCATACCCTGGGGGGCAGCAGTGATGGCTTAAATAAGTGGGGTTCCTGCCACCCATGAGGGAGACCTGGATTGAGTTCCCAGCTCTCAGCTTCAAACTGTTGTGAGCATTTGGAGTGTGAACCAGTGGATGAGAGCTCTCTTTCTGTCTCTGTTTCTTCTTCCAAATGATTGTTTAATTGATTGGCTGATTGACAGCAAGCCTCCTCTTCTTTGCCAGGGAGTGAGATGAGTGCACTCGTGCTGTGTGGGCAACCCCTGTTTGCCTCTGTGACAGAACTTGGTATTACAGTTGTCATATACAGCCCCCTAAGCTTTGAGCCTCTTAAAGGGTAAAGGTGATGTTTTATCAATAGTTCTGTCCGCACATCAGCATGATGGTTAGCAGGTAACCACGCTGGATGGAATAAACTCCTGAATTCGATCCAGCGGCTACATGGTCGAATGCTTGACATGGGCACAGACTACTGAGAACTGCTAGGCCCAGAGAGGCAGCAGCCCAGGTTCTCCCTGGAGGAATGGTCGGCTCCTGGGGCAACAGGCAGCAAGCTCTGAGCGTCTGGGAATCCAAGCACTTGGGACAGATGTGATTTCGGCCAAAGTGACTTAAGTAGGAAGCACTAGGGGACTTCCAAGGGAGGCCTGGAGCAACGGGGAAGTGGCATTTGAGCTGTGCCTGGGAGGACAGGTCGCTGACTGCTCATAGAGCAGCAGTCCCGTGGCTGAGAACAGGTGACTCGAGACAGATGTTTCCGAAACGATTTTGTCACCATAGAGATAACCCTGAAGGTGGAGCGTTCTGTCTCCAGCTTTCTTCTCCAATCAGGCTGTCACCCCCAGCGGTCCCTCAAAGCCCTTCTTATTAGAGGTGGGCATTTGGCCTGGTGGTTAAGGTGCCAGCTAGGACACCCGTGCCCCACACTGGACTGCTTGGGTTCGATTCCCAGCTGTAGGTAGCTTCCTGCTAACAGACCCTGTCAGACAGCAATACAGCTCAAACACTGGGCTCCTGCACCCCAGTGTGGGAAACCTGGATGTGTCCTCAGCTCCCAGACTCCGTCCCGCACCGTCCCGGCCATTGTGGTCACTTGAGAGTAGACGGGAGCTCTTTCTCTCTCTTTCTGCCTAACAGATAAATAAAAATCTTTTTAAAATGTTCCTATCAAGGTCAGTAGTGACTTCATGCTTACTCGGTCTGATGGTCAACTTTTAGTGTTCTTTCTACCTGATCCATTAGCATCGGCTGCAGACCATTCCTTCCTCCCTCAGTTTCTAGAACGTCTCACTCATCTTCCTCGTCCTGACCGGTCATGCCTCTTCAGTGCCCTTTGCTGGTTTCTCCCCTGCGAGACTGTTTAGTTTGCTGTTGAAGGACCCAGGCTCTGCCCGTGGTGCCCTTCTGTCCTCTGCCTGCCCTCACTCCCTCGGTTGTCATATGTCGTGTCACATCTCACAGCTCTAGATACAGGCTACAGCCCCCTGCTTACAGAATGCGTGTCCCCGGCCTCATCCTCTTCAGTCCCTCCTCCAGCGTCTCAGCCTGAGTCCCGAGCCTACCTTCTGCTCGGAACCAGCTTCACTTAGAGACTTCCTCTTTTCAGGTGACCGGGACTTCACCGGTGCCACCCCCCAGACACCGACGTCAGCACCTTAGAAGCCACTCTTGAAGTCCTCAGGAAGCTGTGTTGGCTTTGAAAATACTCGCAAAGTCTTTTCTGTCCCCACCCTGCTCGAGTCGCCAGCCTCTCCAGCAGCTCCCTGCGCGGCTTCCTAACTTAGAGCCTTGCCGCACCCAGACACCGGTGCCACGGGGCGCCGTGTGTTCTCACACTCCCGCCGAGGGGGTCGTCTTGTATTCCTTTGCCCCTGATCCCCCAAAGCCCTCCCGTTTTACTTGGACTAAAAGCCCACGTCCTCACAGTGGCCGACAAGGCCCTTCAAGATGCGCACTCCGGCCCCTGCCTGCCATCACCTCCCCAGCGTCCCTCACCGAGGCCAGGCGGCCCTGGGCAGGGCTTCCGTACTGCCCGTCCTCCTGTAGCCTCTCCCCAAGGAGTCCAGGGCTGGCGCCTTCACCTTCCCATCTCTGCTTAAATGTCACCGTCCCCATTGTTCTCTACTTCCCTTACCTGCCCTCCTTTTGTTTAAATTTTTTTTCTTTTCTGGAAGCACTTATGACCCAACATACTGTGTCTTCTGCACTGGCGTGCAGGCTGCATGAGGGCAGGAGTCACGCGTGGCCTCTGCTGTCATATCCCACCTGTCTGGAAGAGCGCCCCACACCCACTAGGCCTCTCAGTAAATGTTTGTCAAATCAGTAAGGAATCTTAGTTGTCTCTTGGACAGGGACCCAAAATGCCTGACTGTTTTTCTCTCACTTTGCTTCTCTGAGCAGGCAGTGTGATAGGAAGGAATGGGCCTGACCCGGGTCTACGCTCAGGGCCACGCTCGCGGTTTGTGTGACCGTGGGCTAATGGCAGTTGTGTTGGGTTTGCAGAAGCTTCCTGCAGTGCTACATTTTCTTGCACATAGATGTGTGTTTTCTGAAGTTCCCCGTACTCTGAAGACGACTGCCGCCGACGCGAAGGAGGTGTCTCCCTCACCTGTAATCTCTCTCTGCAGATTTTAGATCAGAGTAGAGATTCTGTGTGCTTTTGCTTTTTTTAAAAAAAAGATTTATTTATTTATTTGAAAGTTAGAGTGACACACAGAGAGAAGGAAAGGCAGAGAGAGAGAGAGAGGTAGAGAGAGGTCTTCCATCATTTGGTTCACTCCCCAATTGGCCGCAATGGCTGGAGCTATGCCAGGAGCCAGGAGTTTCCTCCAGGTCTCCCATGCTGGTGCAGGGCCAAAGGACTTGGGCCATCTTCTACTGCTTTGCCAGGCCAAAGCAGAGAGCTGGATTGGAAGTGGAGCAGCCGGGACTCGAACTGGCACACCCGTATGGGATGGCACTGCAGGCGGCAGCTTTACCCACTATACCACAGCACCAACCCCTCTGTGTACTTTTTCACAAAACCACACACCTTAAATGTGTTCCCCGACTTAAAACAGCCAGAGCGTGACTCTTAAACAGCTGGGCAAGTACTTTGCAAAGTACAAAGACCCCATGCAGTGGATCTTGCTGACATCATTGCTCCTTCTTTAACAAGTTGACATTTTGTTCCAAAAAGTTTTGATCTCTTCCCATTTTCTACAGGGGACATGGTTGCTAAGTACCGAGAACCTTTGATCCACACCTTCCTGAGGGGGGCGAGAGACCCGGACAGCGCTCACAGGGCCAGCAGCCTCTCCAACCTGGGAGAACTGTGCCAGCGGCTGGACTTCCTGCTGGGCCCCGTGGTCCATGAGGTACTGTATGTCGACTTCTTGCTCTAAGGCTTTCTTCGCTTGGACCTACATGGTACATTGGGATTGGGATCAGGAGACCTCTGTTCTTCCTCCCTGGGAGACACAGCAAGGAAGGCTTTCTTTGACTTGTGTGTGCTCTGGAAGTTTTACTATGGGTGGAGCATCCCTAATCTGAAAATCCAAAATCCAAAACTTTGTGTGTGCCAACATGATACCACACATAGAAAATTTCACACCATGAAGCTCTGTTTCATGTGCAGAATTACTAAAAATGGTACATGGTGTTGGGGTTTAATCTGGCAGGTATGGCACCTGCATCCCATGCCATATAGTACCTGGGTTTGGATACGACTATAGCTTCTGACTCCAGCTTCCTACCAAGGCAGGCCCTGGGAGGAAGCAGTGGGCTCACGTGACTGGGTTCCTGCTGCCCACATGGGAGACGTGGATTGTGTTGCCAGCTCCCGTTTTGGCCTTGGACAAGTCCTGGCTGTTAGGGGCACTTGGGGAGTAAACCAGCAGTTGGGAGCACTCTTTATTTCTCTCTCCGTAGTTCTGTTTGCATCGCTAGACTATTCCCTTTCTGTCTCATAAGGAGACTGTAGCCTGCTGGCAGCATGTGATTTGCTATCAGAAGCACTGGAGAGGGGTCCAGCACTGTGATGTAGTAGGTAAAGCCACCGCCTGTAGTGTTGGCATCCTATATGGGCACCAGTTCAAGTCTCAGCTGCTCCACTTCCAGCTCTCTGCTGTGACCTGGGAAGGCACTGGAGGATGGCTGTGTGCTTGGGCTCCTGTATCCACTTGAGAGACCTTGAAGAGGCTCCAGGCTCTTGGCTTCGGATCTGCCCAGCTCCAGGCATTGTGGCCATTTGGGGAGTGCACCAGAGGATAAAAGACTTTTCTCTCTCTGTCTCTCTGCTTCTGCCTCTATTACTCTGCCTTTCAAATCTTTTTTTAAAAAGATTTATTTATGTTATTTGAAAGGCAGAGTTATGCAGAGAGAGGAGAGGCAGCAAGAGAGAGAAATCTTCCATCCGCTGGTTCAATCCCCAATTGGCCGCAGTAATCGGAGCTGCGCCGATCCGAAGCCAGGAGCCAGGAGCTTCCCCTAGTTCTCCCACATGGGTGCAGGGGTCCAAGGACTTGGGCCATCTTCTACTGCTTTCCCAGACCATAGCAGAGAGCTGGACAGGAAGTGGAGCAGCTGGATCTCGAACCAGCACCCATATGGGATGCTAGCGCTTTAGGCCAGGGCGTTAACCCACTGCACCACAGTGCAGGCCCCATCAAATCAATAAGTCTTTTTCTTTCTTTCTTTCTTTCTTTCTTTCTTTTTTTTTTTTAAAGAGGACTGGAGAAATGTCTTGGTTTGGTTGCTCAGGAAGATTGAGCTAAAGCAGATTTGTTAACAGTCAAGAAGTAGCATCTTTCTGGAGCTCACCCCCCTCCCCAATCCTGACCCATTTACAGATGGGAATAAATGCAGTCCCCACCCCACCTACTTGCCTGTGTTCGCTTGGGAAAATGATGACTTAGACTCTAAACTCAGTTTCTTGATCTAGGAAATGGGCTTAAAATACCTATAATGCAGGATTGTTGCAAGGATATAGAGATAATGTGTATTCTTCAAATGATTTTTTTTTTATTTTAATTTGAGCTACAGATAGAGAAACAGAGTCTGAGACAGAGAGAGCTGAACCAGAGAGAGAAAGCTCCCACTCACTTGTTCACTCCCCAAATGCCTGCAACAGTCCAAAAGCCAGGAGCTGGGAGCTTAGTCCAGATCTCCCATGTGGGAGGCAAGAACCTAATTACTTGACCCGTCACCATCGTATTCCACCATCAGCACTGACAGGAAGCTAGAGTCAGAAGCTGGAGCCTGGATTTGAACCCAGATACTCCAGTGTGGATTGCAAGTGTCTTAATTGCCAGGCCAAGCACCTACTCCTTGATATAATGATTTATTCAACAATATTTATCAGGAACCTACTGTATGAGAAGAGATATTCTAGACACCTAAGTCATAGCACTCTTCAAAATAGACAGTGATTCCCTTCTTCACAGAGTGAATGTTCTAGTGAAAGGAGACAATAAAGTGTGTAATCCATCAGTAAAGTGTCTGGTAGATTAGACAGTGATAGTTTCTTTGGGTAAAAAAAAAAAGAGTAGAGGGGGGTGATCAGGACTGTAGTGGTAGGTGTTAGGGAAGTGACTATTAAATAGGTTTTCCAGGTCAGCCTCATTGGAAAGGTGACATTTGAGTGACGATATTTTGTTCCTCTATATAAAGACTTGTTTAAGGAGCCTCTTGGTCATTTGGAGGGAGCTGATGATGACAGTGGTGAGGATGAGCAGCTGGTGGCCTTCAGACACCCCCAACCCCTGCAGTGTGTCAGGCCCTTTCTGAAGGCTGGGGATACTAACCTCCATGAGCTCCCGCCCTTCCTTCTGGGCAGGATCAGCTCATGGGATGGGTGCTGTGGGAGCACGCTGGAGAAGTGTGGGTGTTCACAAAGGTACCCTGGAGAAGAGACCCCTGGGGCAGGACACGTAGAAGCTGGCGAAGGCAGAGGTGCGCAGTGCAGGAGAGCGGGCGGCTTGTGCAGACGCACGGCAGCGTGGAAGTGATGTGTTCGAAGGACTCTGAATGCAGGCTGGAGTGACGGGGTGGGCGGTGGGGTTTGGGTGATGGCGGGCAGGGCCACAGCGCGAAGGCCTCGTTGCTTTATGCCTGCCTGGCTCACAACAAGGATTGTGCATTGCATGTTTAGCCTGCAGAAAGGTAGTACAACCGGTGGCAGGCTGTTTTTCGACACAAAGGAAGCTCTGTTTGTGACCTTGAGACCGTCTTTATCTATTTCAACCTTAAATGGAGGGGAGGAGCCATTGGCAGATCCCAGACCTGAGCTGTTTGAGCAGCGCCAGTCCCAGAGTGGTCCTGGTTGCTAATAAATGGTGAGCACACCGGGGCAGGACCAGTTTTCGCCCATCTTTGCGTCCCTGCTAGTACCTGTGCCAGCACTGGGCTTGGAGTGGGTGCTGGGTGCTGGGTGCTGGGTGTTGCCTGCTGACTGCTGAATGAAGATGGGGAGACTCTAGTCCCCCTGTGTACGGATGTCGTCGTCTGCGGTGCTGCAGCACAGCAGTGTAACCATGCCGGCAGCAGTTCATAGTATACTCAAACACAGCCAGCAGAGAGGATTTTGAATGTTCCCAACACAAAGAAACGATGAAGGTTTGAGGGGATGGATTTGCCAATTACCTTCATCTGATTTACTCATTGCACTCATTGTATACAAAGAACCTCCTTAAATATTACACTGTACCCCATGAATATGTATAATTACTCTATCAATTAAAAATACTTTTAGAGGTTTGTTTATATGTATATTTGAAAGGCAGAGTGATGGAGGGAGAGGGAGAGAATATCTTCCATTTACTGGTCACTTCCCAAAAGGCTGTAACAGCCCAGGCTGGGCCAGGCCCGTCAGGAACCGGAAACTCCATCCAGATCTCCCAAGTCGGTGGCTGGAACCTGGTCACTTGGGCCATTATCTGCCGCCTCCCAGAATGCATTGTGAGAAAGCTGGATAAGGTGTGCAGAGGTGGGACTGTATCCCCGGCACTCCGGTAAGGGATGTGGGCATCCCAAGTGGCAGCTTAACCTGTTGCGCCATTAGTGGCCACCCTTAAAAAAAAAGTTTAAAAAAATGTTTTAATCAGTCATCATAGCAAGCATAATACTCTTCTGAGTGCCTTACATATGTCAGCTGACCCCGTCCTCACAGAGGAAACCGAGGCACAGGGAAATTGAATCAGTCACTGAGGTCACTCAGAAAGGAGGTCTCAGGGCCAGGACTAGAATGCAGGCAGCTGGCTCCAGAGTGCATGCCCTTCACTCCTCCAAGCTGTCTCTCAGGAAGCATCTTCAGTTCACTTAGAAGACTGTGGCCATGCCCGTGGCCAAAGAGAAAACGGACATAGGAACAAAGCCACAGACAGGGCAGATCACGTAGCTCGCTCGCACTCTCTCTCTCTCTCTTTTTTTTTTTTTTTTTTTAAGATTTACTTTATTTATTTGAGAGGAAGAGTTACAGAGAAAAGGTAGAGACAGAGAGAGAGAGATCTTTCATCCTCTGGTTCACTCCCCCAAATGGTTGTAATGGCCTGGACTGGGCCAGGCCGAAGCCAGGAGACAGAGGAGTTTCTTCCAGGTCTCCCACATGGGTGCAGGGGCCCAAGCTAGCACCTGGGCCATCCTGTGCTGCTCTCCCAGATGCATTAGCAGGGAGCTGGATCAGAAGTGAAGCAGCCAGGACTTGAACCAGTGCCCATATGGAATGCCGGCACTGCAGACAGCAGCTTAATGTGCTACGTCACAATGCCAGCCCCCGTAGCTCTATCTTAAAGGAGATTGCTTTGGGCAGTGAAACCTCGGAAGGCAGACTATCCCCTCTGATTTGGGAAACCAGGTGTATCCATCCCATATGATTTGTCTTCTTTTTAGATGTTCCTTCTTAGGGAGCCCCCCATGCTTGCCTTGTCCTCAGCGCCAAGCCAGCTACCCTGGGTGGACCGCAAGTTCGAACAGGCCTGGACACCTGCCAGCCTTGGTATTTCAGCCTTTGAGCCTCCCTTCATCACATGGGAAGAGCCAGACATTTGGCTGGCTCTTACGTAGTTGTCCGTGTGTTTGTTTACCCATTCAACAAGTGTTTATTGAGCACTCACTCTGTGCCTGTGGGGACCACAGCCAAGCCACGTGCTTCTCGCTGGAGAGCCAGCTGTGCCCACAGTCAAGTCCCCGTCCTCATGGACCTCACGTTCTGGACAGCAGAGGTAAGCAGTGAGCAAATCTGTACCCGGGCGGGGGTGCTAAGTGCTAAGGCGCTGAGGCTGGCAAGATAAGGAGCACAGAGGGGACTTGTTTGTGACTCAGCTGCACGGGAGCAGCTTCATTGACGAGTGACGTTTGAGCAAAGACCTACAAAATACAAAAGCAAGGAGATGACCCAGGCGTCTGGGGAGAGAGCATTGAAGATGGAGGGAAATGCAAGCACAGAGGCCCTGTGGCAGGTGCAGGCCTGACTTGCTAGGGAACAGCAAGGCCATTGTGGTTCGAGAGAACAAGGAAGGAGGAAGTTTCCCAGGAGCTGGTGTCAGGAAGGTGCAGGTGGGTCTTGTTCAGACTGCGGCTGTCTCCGGGAGGGAGATGGGAAGCAAGAGCACGGGAATGAAGTGATCTAACTGTATTTTAAAGGATGACTGTGGCCTCTCCTGTGACAGTCCTTTCGTGCCCCACGCAAGTGCTCCAAGTCTTTCTCATAGTTTCACAACCACTTAGCTCACGTGTGTACTGGTGCAGAAGGATTTCAGCTCTGAGGAAACTCGTATTTGACTGCAAACAGCAGGAATTCTCCTCTGTGCGCCTTGGTCGTGTGCCGCACGTGCTGGAGGACACAGATGCAGGACCCAGCATCATCCCTTCCTTTAACGAAACAGAGGCTGTCACAGCAGACCACAGACGCTGAGCGACCGCAGCTGGAATCCTGTGTTAGACTCTCCAGGGCGTCATGAAGGTGGTGACCGTCTGCAGACAGCCTGGCAGAGGAAGAGGAGAAACAAGCAGTTATAGAAGCCATCAGGATAGGTGTTGGGCCCAGCAGTTAAGACCCCATCTGAGGGTTCAGCATTGTGGCATGGTGGGCTAAGCCTCCATGTGCAGTGCTGGCTCCCATATGGGCACCGGTTCTAGTCCCAGCTGCCCCTCTTCCGATCTAGCTCTCTGCTGTGGCCTGAGAGAGCAGTAGAAGATGGCCCAAGTCCTTGGGCCCCTGCACCCATATAGGAGACCAGGGAGAAGCTCCTGGTTCCTGGCTTTGGATCGGCACAGCTCTGGCCATTGCAGCCATTTGGGGAGTGAACCAGTGGATGGAGGACCTCTCTTTCTCTCTCTCTCTCGGTCTATAACTCTCAAATAAATAAAATCTTTTTAAAAATAAAAAAAGAAAGACCCCATTTGGGCTGTCCACATCTCATATTGGGTGCCTGGTTTCAAGTCTTGTTCTGCTTCCAATCCAGCTTCATGCTAATACACTCGCTGGGTGGCAACGGTGATGGCTCAAGTAGTTGGGTCCCTGGCACCCTCATGGGAAACCTGGATTGAATTCCCAGCTCCTGGCTTCTCTTCCTGGCCCCGCACCAGCTGCTGGGGAGTGACCTAGCAGATGGACAAACTTTCTCTCTCTCTCTCTGTCTCTGTGCCTTTCAAATAAAATGAAAATGAATGAACACTATAGAAGCGATATATTTTAGCACAGGACTCGTGAAGCCAGCCAGTGTGGTCTCTCCTAACGTGGTCTTCTCTGGGCATGGATGCGCTTCCTCTCCTGCAGCTTGTGGGGCTCTGCAGAGACGGCCCCGCTGCCGGCTGCTCTAGGGTTGGGCACTATCTGTGTTCGACGGGGCAGTCTGGGAGCGAGGGGATGGAGTGTTTAGTCTCCATCCTTCCGCACTCTGTACTGGAAATCTGGGTTTTTCTTCTCTGTTGCTGTCAAATTTTCTCGCCCATTTAGAGAATTTTTTTTTTTTTAATCAGGCAGAGTGGACAGTGAGAGAGAGAGACAGAGAGAAAGGTCTTCCTTTGCCGTTGGTTCACCCTCCAATGGCCGCCGCAGCCGGCGCATCGTGCTGATCTGAAGGCAGGAGCCAGGTGTTTCTCCTGGTCTCCCATGGGATGCAGGGCCCAAGCACTTGGGCCATCCTCCTCTGCACTCCCGGGCCACAGCAGAGAGCTGGCCTGGAAGAGGGGCAACCAGGACAGAATCTGGCACCCCGACCGGGACTAGAACCCGGTGTGCTGGCGCCATAAGGCGGAGGATTAGCCTATTGAGCCACGGCGCCGGCCGAGAGCATTTCTCATTTCCTGCCCAGTTTCTTGTTTTTGTCAAGAGCTATGTTGCTCAAAACCAAACCTGGAGAGGTGCTTCATCTTTCCCCCCTTCTCTGGCAAGGAAATGTGATTTATGTGACTTGCAGTGACAGGCCTGTCCTCTGTGCCATAAGCAGGATGTGCCCCAGGTGACAGCTCCAGGGAGAGCTGTGCGCTTTTCATGTGGTGCCCAGAATTCAACATGCCAGAGCTCAGAGGTCTTACACAAAGCCAGTGCCTCTGATCCCACTCATGCATGGGATTTATTTCCAGTTTTGCTACAGTAAATGCAGTTTCCTGAGTGAGCCCCTGCAGCACGCATAGACCCATGGGCTGAAGTCTCGGGCGGACATCCTAGGAAGCCCCGGAGACACAGCAGTGGCCACCATGGTTTCCTTCCTGGCAGGTTGGCGGAGTGAGCTGAGTTGGTGAGAATTACCGGGCACGCTGCCTTTGCTCCTAAGGCTGCCTAGTCTGCAGACGGTCTTTTCAGATAAGGTGGTCGGCCAGCAAGGGGAGCTTCCGGGACAGGGTTGGAGAGGCAGCTGGAAATAAGTCCTGCTTCTGCCCTACACACCTCACCTCTGCTCCCTTCTCCCCGGTTTTTCCAGAGTCTGTGTTCGGTAAACCCGCGGTTTGTGTTGTCTTTATTTGTACGGTCCTGATGATACTGGCGCGCGCCGGCTGTGTGGGGAGTGGTGTCCTCCTCACTGCTCTTGGCTCCTTGCAAGTGTGAAGTTGCTTCAGCTGATCTCCATTTCCAGAGCTGTCACCATCTCTCTCTGTTCGGCTCTCCGGAGCGAATGTGATTTTCATGACCGAGCCAGGGAAGAGAAAGCCTTGCCTGGGGTAGATATTACAACAGGGACCCTGACCCTCAGGGCAGGTGACACAAAGATCACAGAGAACGTTTTCTGCCCCCCTGGGAGGACTTAGAGGATAGAAATCAGACGCCACTTCATACATTAGTAAAGACCGTACATCATCTGCCCATCGTAACCAAGGCTGTTGGGGCTAGAACATGGGCTTTGTGGCCTTGGTTTCAGAGGTGAGAACCTGGCCGTGAAGGGACTCATTCAAACTGGGAGATGGGGGACAGTGGCCGCACCTCCTCCCTGCCTCCTGTGTTGGACCAGGGGCCTGGCGCCCTGAGCAGCATTACAGGCAGGTCCTGGGAGTTTGGGCCACACAGAGCTGTGTTATTTCTGCATGATGCCTGCAAGACTGCATTGGAATCCTGCTGCTGCGGACGCACTGTGTGTGACCACCCTCACACGTTTTATAGAACTTGGTTCTGGGGACAGAGGTGTTGAGGGGGGCCCACGAACCTCCTCCTGAGTGTCCTGGCTGGCTCAGTGCAGACAGCCTGGTCCCTCAGAGGCGTAACTGACAGCCTGTGCAAGCAGGCCGTCCCAGCTGCTTGGAGGACACCGTGGAGTAAGTGCTCCTTTCTTAGTCCTGCCTCCAAGGTGGCGCAGGGCTTCAGCAACTGGCCTTGAAGGGGAAGAGCCTGGACAGCCTGGGGGTGCAGTTAATGCCCAACAGGCACAGTCAGCCTAGCACTGAGACCTGCAGCTGGCGAAGGCGGACACTGGCTGAGGTCGAGGCCAGGAAGCCGTGATGCACCAAATATGGAAGCCTGGGCCCAAAGCGAAACCCAGAGAGAGGCAGGCAGAACACTCGGGAGCGTCCGCTCCTGGCATGGCCGTGGGCTGGCTTTCCTCCTTTGGCTGGCAGACTGAATGAGCTCAACTAGTGTGTGTCAAGAAGGACTCGGACCTAGCTCCAACTTGTCTCTCTGATTTCAGCTCTCACCTTGTAAATACTAAGCCTGAAAGTGGAGGTAGCTATTATATTGTGGCCTGTTTGGAGGTCGCCCAAGGAATTCCTCCCAGGACTGAATTGCTTCTACCGTTAATGCCAGAGGCATAGAAACCACTGCAGGCTTTGGGGTCAGAGGGTCCTAGGGCAAAGGCAGAAGCAGCTACCTAGGTGTCCTTGAAAAACGGCCCCCAAAGAGTTGAGCTTTCCTGGGATTTCCCTTCACGTGCAAACTGCAAGTTTGTCAGATAGATGTACAACTTGGTTAAACGCCAGTGCATCACAGATGCAATTATGCTTGAGAACGAGCTACTTCTTCTAATCTCTCTGCCATCACTGATTAATTAGACACTTTGAACTATGCCCAACTGTTTGAAAGCTGTGAAAAATACAACCTGCATAGTTAAAATTTCGGCACAAGCCTCTTTCCTCATTTTTGCCTGCACTCACCATTCTTCAACCATAATATGTATTTATACATGTTTCCAAACACACAATCTGGCTATTTTCTCATCATGGTTCCACATCCCTCTACTGCTGGCCAAGAAATACACTCACACAGTAAATCTGATAACACAAGTGTGGGAGAGACCAATCAAAGAAAATAGGCATACCTTTTAGATGGCTGCTGCCACTGGCCACACTTGTAAAATGTATGCTTTTGTCTTTTAAATCTTGCATGAATGCCTCAGCAAGGGCTGTTGCTATTGACATCATTTTGAGCGGTGTCTGTTGAGATTTTAGAAAATGTTTGTGCCTGCCTGCTAGGAGCTGGGCGGGGGTAAGGCAGCTGGTGCAGGGTCTAGAAACCGTCTTGTGTATGACATATAATTATCAGGTAATACCTGACCCTGTTTTGCAAGTAATTTCTAGCGTTTCTTTTCTGTGATGGGAATTTTAAAGTAATTGAGCAGAGAAAGGCCCGTTCCACAAATGGAGAAGCCCAGGCGAGGGGTGCCTAGACTTGGCCCCTGCTGACTCCCGCAGGGTGCACCCCCCAATCTGAGGGACAGGGACGTCCGGACAGGCTCACGAGATCAGCTGGAATTCGTCTGTATTTCCCTTGGTGCCTCATCTTTGCACCAAGCCTTGAACTCTGAGGCCTCCATGGCCAACTCCCCATGGTCCCTGGGCCTTGGATGCAGCTGTGCTGTGGTTGATGTCCCAGAGATGGACAAGTAACGATCTTTCCCACTTTTGAGGAAATATTTCCATTTGACCTTACCCTTTTTTTGGAAATACATTTTTTTAAAGATTGATTTATTTATTTGAAAGGCAGAGTTACAGAGAGGCAGAGAGAGAGAGAGAGAGGTCTGCAATCCGCTGGCTCACTCCCTAAATGGCTGGAGCTGGGCCAATCCGAAGCCAGGAGCCAGGAGCTTCTTCTGGGTCTCCCACGTGGGTAGAGGGGTCCAAGCACTTGGGCCATCTTCTACTGCTTTCCCAGGCCATCAGCAGGGAGCTGGACCAAGTGGGGCAGCTGGGACTCTGAGTGGTGCCCACATGGGATACCGGCACAGTTGGTGGCAGCTTTAGTCACTGCACCACAGCGCTGGCCCCAGAAATACATAATATATATATATATGTATGTATGTATGTATGTATTCCTTCCCACTCCTTCACCTCCCTCATGAATTCCAAACCTGATTATATGCTTTTTGAGAAAAGCCAGTCGGCATCGATCTGGTACCCCCAGATCCAGGAGGAGGCACCTGATGCACCCGCCTTAAGCCAGGTGGCTTTGGTGAATGTGTTGTGAGTGGAGCACAGTGGAAAGGCTGCAGGTGACTGTGAAATTCTGGTTTTTATTGACTTCTCCCCCATTCCCCCCAGGTGACAGCTTGCCTGACTGCTGTGGCTAAAACGGATCGTGAAGTTCAAGTGCGCAGAGCTGCCATCCACGTAATTGTGCTGCTGCTTCGGGGACTCAGCCAGAAAGCCACTGAGGTCAGTCGGTCTCTCGCCATTTGCAGCTTCCTTACCTCTGCTTTTTGTCTGATTGTCAGCCTTCCTTTCTCCAAGGCAGGCCTCCTATCTTGTCCCCAGATGGACTCATGCAAATGCTTCCAGCAACAGGGATTTTTAGTACGAGTCTCTGTCTGATCTGTAACACGCTGGGCAAACCAGCACCTGGTGATGGCTGCAGGCAAACCAGGGCACAGGTTTATAGGCTGAGGCTGCCAGTTGCAAGGCGAGCTAGCTGGAACACGGTAGCCTGCCTGTGCACCTGCCCCTCGGTGACTCGGCTCCCTGACTCACTCGGGTGGTCAGGCTGCATTACTAAGGGCCTCGTTTCAGATATTTCCTTTCTGGCTGAGTTCAAGCCGTGAGATCTTCGGTGCTGTGTCAGTTAAACTTGCTTCCTCCTGCAGGTCTGGCTGAATTGCTCCCCGTTGTGGGGCAAGTATGGGAAGAAAGTTGCTATCTTCACAGGTGTGCTAGGAGTGAGTGACCTCTGCATTAATTTCCTTCTTGATTTCAATGGAGACCCCTTCCCAGCTGGATTTTACAGAGAAAGTCTGCATTACTAATTCACGTCCTGGCACCCACAGCGCTTGTCTGTGGCTTGCACATCACATTTAATCAAGTGTCAGGGAAGCCGTTACAGGAGTGATTGTTTTGTCACGCACACACGCCTTACTCATGCTAGAATCTGACCCTTTCAAGCTCCCAGCATCTGTTAGTACGAGCACGGCCTAGTTTCTTAACCCTTCCTTCCCTAGAGAGCCGCGTTCTCGCTATCAACACCCCGCTGCTCCTGTTTCAGCTCGGAGGCCGAGCCGCAGCGTTTCCACGTGGCCACTTTGCCCATGCTTCTCTCTCCCTTCTCCTCTGCTGTGTGTGGGTTAAGCTTTGGGTTGAGTGAGTTTATCTGCTGTAACGTGTCCAACTACAAGTTATAAAAATTCCAACTACGATGGCCTAAACAAGTGAGGATTTGCTTTTCTGACGTCACGAGAAATGTGTAGGTAGGTGGCAGTCGTTCAGCAGCCCAGTGTCAGTGGGGCCGAGGTGTTTATAATCCCAGGGGCTGCAGGTCAGCTGCCGCAGCTGGGCCGACTCGCGAGAACTTCTGCAGAGAAAGGGTTGCCCAGGAACCGGGAGCTCTCAGTCAGCTCGGATTTTGACGGGGTGGGGAGGTGTAGATCATAACGCGATAATCCGCCTAATTAAACAAACTGCAATAGGGTGAGAATGTGCTGTACAAGAGGAAGTTAAGAAGGATCCGTGTTTTTTCATCCATTGTTAAGATCTGCAAAGCTGCTGGCAAATTGATCACTGTTCCGTCAGTCAGCAGGGGAAACTGGGTGAGGGGCAAATGGGGACCCTCTACCATCTTTACAACGTTTGTATAAATTAAGGTGATTTCAAAATATAAATTACAACACTAGTAAAAGAAATCTATAAAACCTTGTAAGTGCACACATCCTTAGAGAGGTGAGAGGATGTGTGTGTGCGTATGGCAGAACAAAATGCCTGATTAGCAAAGTGAGAGAAGAAATGGAAACCCTGCCCCAGGGTGGGTATCCAGTGCAGGAAGAGGCTACGTGGGGCACTGCATCCCAGAGCGGAGTGTCTGGTTTGAGTGCCAGCTCTGCTTCTGATTCCAGCTTCCCACTAACGTGGACTTTGAGATGCAGCCAGGACTGTTCAGTACTTAGGATCTTGCCACCCATGTGGGAGACCCTGGTCTCCTGACTTCAGCCTGGCCCAGCCCCTGCTGTTGCAGGGATTTGGGAAGTGAACCAGGGGGTGGAAGAGCTCTCTTTCTGCATCTCCGACCCCCACCTCTGTCTTTGAAATAAAATGAAAAGGGGCTGGCACTTTGGCACAACAGGTTAAGCTGCTGCCTGTGATGCCAGCAACCAATATGGGCATAGGTTCAGGTCCCAGCTGCTCCACTTCTGATCCAGCTCCCTGCTAATGGCCTGGGAAAAATGGTAGAAGATGGCCCAAGTGCTTGGGCTCCTACGCCCATGTGGGAGACCCGGAAGAAGCTCCTGGCTCTGGCTTGGCCCAGCTCTGGCTTTTGTGGCCATTTGGGGAGTGAACCAACGGATGGAAGCTCTCTATCTCTCCCTCTCCCTCTGTAACTCTGCCTTTCAAATAAATAAACAAAATCTTTTAAAAAATCAAAAAAAAAATGAAAAAAGAAAGAAACTGTATTCAGATTTCTCACATGTGTGTGTTTCTGGGGGACGCGACAATGCGAACCTACTGTGTGGCCACGGGAGGTTTTGTTCCCCTTCAGAAGCCACGTGAATGAAAACTTCTGGTCCCCGAGTCGTCCCCAGCCCGCATTCCCTGCAGCCCACTAACCGTGCCAGCTCAGTGAGCAGAGGGGAGGGAGGGATGGGATGCAGCTGAGTGCCCTCCCTGGTGCGTGCTTGCAGCCAGGTGTGTTAAGTCTTGTAATGGTAGGTGTGATTATCATCAGGGTCCCACTCGTGGGAAGCGGCGCTGGCCGCAAAGCTCTCAATGTGGGCTTTCTCTGTAGGGCTCTGTTCTGCCCCCCAGGAACAGCTGAAATGAAAATGCTGCTTTGTGGATGAAGAAGTTTCTTGTTGGTTTTCCCCTGCTTCTAATCACCGTCTCGCAAGCCACCGTGCGCCAAAAGATAATTCCAGGTTTCAGTGAATTCTCGGTGGCCTGTCGTCGTGGCGTCCAAGGACTTCTGTGGCAGAGGCAGCTTGAAAAGGAGGCGCAGGAGAGAGAGCGGGATCAGAGAGGGGAGACGGCGTCGCCCCAGCCCGCGAGGCCGTCTGTACGTTTTCCCATTACATCACAGCCAGCGTGTTGTCTAGTCAACACCGTAGCCACGTGGAGGCAAAGACGGGCCTCACTTTTATTCTTATAGAAAAACCTATTTTCCCTGTTTGCCTCTTTATGGCCTGTTATGTAGCCGACAGCCTCGTAGAAGCCAGAAGGAGCCCCCTTTAAACCTGTTCTGTCTTAGGCTTGCTGCCAAGCAGATTGGCTGGGGTCCCCAGGAGAGGGTTGTGTGGAGGCCTGTCCTTTCTGTTGGCCTCCAGCCAAAGAGTGGGCCTTGTCAACGTGGAGAAACTGGACAGCACCACAGCACGAGAGGCTTGGGCAGTCCGTACACTGCAGCTTGCATGGCTGTGAGCGTTGTCAGGGTCGGGTGGCCATATTCCTGAGTTCATCCCGAAGACAGTAACTGGGGCAGCAGGCACCGAGCCGTAGCCCATGAGCCTGGCAGCCCTCAGATAACAGCCGTGAGCTCTGGCCGTGACGTACCGAGAGCTCCTGGCGTCACCGCAGTGAGGAGCAGGCAGACTGAAGGGAGTCCAGGCGTAGGAGAGAGGAGAGGCACACGGCTGGGTTCCCACCATCTCGGCTTTTAACCTAGGGGTGAGGGTGAAAGGCTGTTGGGCAAGGCACCGACACTGTCCGGGTCCTGGCAGAGAAATCACAGTCGTTCTGCTGGGGGGACCAGGGATGGAATCTGGGGAGACACAGCCGCTGGAGGAAAAGGAAAGATCCAGAGAGAATCCCCAAGTTCCATCTGCCTCCATCACTGGCAAACCCCCGAAACAAGCGAGATAATTACATGCTGAACAAATAAAAGCAGAAACTAACTTTACTCATCAGAGAGGAACAGAATCTAGAGTTTCCATAATTTCACATTTATAATATCAGAGTTACGATCCAAAATTACCAAATACAGGAAAATAGAACATACGTTCTCAAGATAAAATCTGTTGAGGCCAACTCCAAGACAGTGCCTTGCTGGAATTTTTAGACAAGGATTTCTTCAAAAATAAGCAAAAGCTGGAAGCATCTCCAGAGGGGCAGGGTTTGGGATCCATGATGACCGATGGCTGGAGCCAGGTTCTGAGCGAACCCAGGCCTCCACCCCAGAATGCTGGTGGTTTTTTATGTTGGTTCATGTATTTTATAACCCCTCCTATACAATTGCTTGTCTGCTGGTTTGTTGGAGCAGGAAGTCAGACAACAGTTGCCACAGTGTGTGTCAAAGTAGTTAGCCAGAAGCACTCCAGCGCCACAGTCGTCCGAAGGGCACTCGCAGCCCAGGCGACCGGCTGCTGTCTCGTCCCCCGCGTAGTACTGGGACTGCCTCGGCACTCAGACAGCCTCCTCTTATGCACGCTCCTTTGTAAAAAAAAAAAAAAAATTTATCTATTTTTTTGCAAGACAGTTACAGAGAGAGGAGAGAGAGAGATCTCCCATCTGCTGATTCATTCTCCAAATGGCTACAACTGCTGGGGTTGGGCTGGGCTGAAGACAGGAACTCCATCCAGGTCTCACATGTGAGCGGCAGGGGCCCAGCACTCAGGCCATCTTCCACTGCATTAGCAGGAAATCAAAACTGTGCCCGTATGGCATGCCAGCATCGCAGGTGGTGGTGTGACCCCTGCCCCACGGCGCCAGCCCCCAATGCTGATTATTCTTGGGAGTGATGTAAGACTTCTTCCTCTTCCTAGCACCACCATAAAGTGTCAACACAAGATGAAGAGTGGACTCCTCTTGAATGCTGGAGTCAGACAGAGTCCACCCGTCTTCCAGGTGCTGGCCAGCAAGGGTCGGCCTTTGCTGATCGGGAGGAATTCCTTCCTTGTCCTGGATCTTGGCCTTTACATTTCCTGCTGCATCCAGGACTTCCACCTCAGGGGTGATGGTCGTTTTCACAAAATCTGCATGTTGGTGGTGGGCCCACCACAGGTGGCGGATCTGAAAGGCCCAGCAGTGAATTTTTTGTTTAAGATTTCTTTTATATATTTAAAAGACAGAATTAGAGAGAAAGAGAGATCGCCTGTCCCTTGTTCTGTCCCCAAATGACTGCAACAGCCAGGACTAGGCCAGGCCTAAGCCAAGAGCTTCTTCCAGGTCTCCCACGTGGGTGCAGGGGCCCAAGCACTTGGCCATCTTCTGCTTTCCCAGGCACATTAGCAGGGAGCTGGATGAGAAGCAGAGTAGCCAGGACCTGAGCCGGTGCCTATATGGAATGCTGGTAACACAGTCAGTGTCTTACCTCCTGCACAACACCAGCCACGTAGGGGTGATTTTTAACGCTTGCTGAGTCCCCCTTTGGACTCTAATGGCAGAAGCGGCTTCCTCATATCTTCATGAAGGGTATTTCACATTTCTGCTGGAGGAGGGTCGCAGTGTTTATTGATATTGTGAATACCAGGCATTTAACAAGAATCCAGCCTTTGTTGTTGTTTAGTGTCAAGGGGCACAGAGGATTTAAAAATAGCTTTAATCGGGTGGGTGAGTGGTGCAAAGGTTAGGACACCACTTGGGATGTCTGTGTCCCATGCTGGACTGCCCAGGTTTGGGTCCTGACTCCACTCCCATTTCCAGCTTTCTGCTGGTGCACAGTCTGGAAGGCAGTGGGCAGTGACTTAAGTAGTTGGGTCTCTGCCACCCACACGTGGGCCTGGGTTCCATTTCCAGATCCTCATCATTTAGGGAGCCAGCTGATGGGAGCTTTGCCTGTTTCTTTGGTTGCCTCTCAAATAAGTAAAATAAATAAAAATCTTTGAAAACATCCCTTTAAATACACTGTAAGTCTATAAATCGTCTCCTCCCCTTTAGCTCTCACTGAGATGCCCTGTGGCCGTAGTTGCATTGCTGAGAGAGGCCAGGCAAACTGTGGCTCAGCATGGGCATGGCTTCTGTGAGCTGCTCTGCTTTCTGAATTCCAGAAGGCACTCGCTGTCTGAAGATGTGGCGCCTGTGTCCCCGCGTCACCCCGTGCCTGTCTGTGTAGGCCGAGCAGGGCTGGGACCTGGGGAGGAAGTGACACTGGAGCCCCACAGACCGAATGGAAAGTTCCTTCCTTTTACTGGCCTGTCTTACCCTCGGTCAGTGGACAACACTGGGGATGTGTTCTGTGCAGTGGGCACAGCAGAAGCAGGCTGGCCCACTCTGCAGACACTGCTCTTCCAAACGGAGAGAAGGCTCTGTGTGAACAAGAACCCTCCTGTACAAATGGCCTTCATTCCTCTGTAAACTTCAACAAGGGACTAGGAGATCCCTTCCAGAACTGGAACCAAAGACCATTTCCCCATCCTGGGAGCATAAAGCTATGGCCAGGGGGCCGGCGCTGCGGAGTAGTGGGTTAAGTATCTGCCTGTGGCACTGGTTCTAGTCCCAGCTACCCCTCTTCCGATCTATCTCTCTGCCTTGGTCTGGGAGAGCAGTAGAAGATGGCCCAAGTCCTTGGGCCCCTGCATTTGCGTGGGAGACCTGGAAGAAGCTCCTGGTTCCTGGTTTCAAACTGGCCCAGTTGTGCCCATAGCGGCCATTTGGGGAGTAACCAGTGGATGAAAGACCTCTCTGTCTCCTCTGTTTGTCTGTAACTGCCTCTCAAGCAAATAAATAAATCTTTAAAAAAAAAAAAAAAAAAAGCGGTGGCCAGTTGACCAAGGCAGGATTCTAGTGATCAGCCCGCGCAGCTGGCCAAGGCAGGCGGGTCTGCAGGGTGATGCTGTGAATTCCAGGTGTGTAACAAGAACAGTTTACAGGGTCAAGAGAGATGTACGTAGAGGGATTTTAAAATGTGTTGTAAGGTTGAAAATGTCTCCGAGCCCGAACACTTCCCTCGGCGCTCACCCTTAGGCATCCTAACTGCTGCTGTTGCACTTCAGTCTCGGAAGGAAAAATCCCGTTAGGCCCTGTGCTAGTTTCCCAGGCTGCACCGAGAGACCTAAAACCACAGACACTGACTGCCCCACGTCCCGGAGGCAGAAAGTCCACATGGAAGGTGTCGGCGGGGCTGTGCCCCCGTGGGAGCCGCAGGGAAATTCCTGCTCGGCCCTCCCTGGCTCCTTGGGGTCTGCATGCGACCCATGGCTCCAGCCTCTGCCTTTGTCACCGCGTGCGTTCTCCCTCGCGTCCCTGTCCCGGCTCGGCCATCGACCCTGGAGGACACTGGTCCTCACTGGCTGCATCACTGTCCAGACAAGGCCGTATTGTGAGAACCAGAGGCTAGGGCTCAACATACGGCCGGGAGGGCACGCAGTGCAGTGCCTAACAGGCTCCACCCTTTTGGGCTTCCCTCCCTGTCCGGTCATTACGGCTAGCTCTGGAGAGAAGCCTCCTCTGTATGGGGTGTCTCTGCCTGGGCCCACTCTTCCTTTTCTTGGTTTTTTTTTGTTTTTTTTGTTTTTTTCCCTTTAAGAGCTGGTACCACGTCGCTGGAAGACACAAGGAATAGTGGCTCCGACTTTCCCTCAGAGAAGTGGATTCTGACACTTGAGTGGACAGCGTAAGGAGGAGCCTAGGATGCTGCTGGTCTTGGTGCCGACCTTTGAACCTCGCTCTCGCACGCACCCCGCTCACCTGTTGCATGGGGCAAGACTTACACGGTGTAGCTTTTCGAATTGTGAAAGACAGCGAGGATGGGGACTACTCCTAACCACTGTTGTGATCCTCACTGTTGGTACCACCACCGCCATCATCTCTGCCAGTTGCTACTGCCACAACTACCAGGACTGTAGCCTTGCTGGGTTTCTTAAGTGACTTTTTTTTTTTTTTTTAATTTATTTATTTGAAAGTCAGAGTTACACATAGAGAGAAGGAAAGGCGGGGGCGGGGAGGGTTTCCATCCAATGGTTCACTCCCCAAGTGGCCACAACGGCCAGAGCTGCATTGATCCGAAGCGAGGAGCCAGGAGCTTCTTCCAGGTCTCCCACACAGGTGCAGGGGCCCCAGGACTTGGGCCATCTTCTACTGCTATCCCAGGCCATAGCAGAGAGCTGGATTGGAAGTGGAGCAGCCGGGTCTGGAACCGGCTCCCATATGGAACGCCCGCGCTTCAGGCCAGGGTGTTAACCCGCTGCCTCACAGCACCAGCCCCTTAAATGACTTTTTAAAAAGATTTATTTATTTAGTTGAAAGGCAGAGTTACAAAGAGAGGGAGACCGAAAGAAAGAGATATTATATCCTCTGGTTCATTCCTCAGTGACCACAATGGCTGGGGCTGGGCCAGGCTGAAGCCAGGAGCCTGAAACTCCATTCAAGACTCAGGTGGGTGGCAGGAGCCCAAGCACTTGGGCCGTCTTCCACTGCTTTCCAACTTGCATTAGCAGGGAACTGGATCAGAAGTGAAGCAGCCAGAGTTTGAACCAGTGTCCATATGGCATGCCAGTGTTGCAGGCAGAAGCTTAACCTAGTGTACCAAAATGCCAGCTTCTTCTAAAATGATTTTTTTTTAAGTTCACCAAAGATAATTTTATATTAACTGATGAGATCAGTATGAATGAGTAGGCATCTTATTTGATGACTGTAACAACGTTTTTGAAAAATTTTTAATGTTTATTTTATTTATGTGAAAGGCAGAGAAAGAGTGAGAGAGGGGTCTCCCATTTGCCTGTTCACTTTCCGAATACCTGTAACAGCTAGGACTGGGTCAGGGCAAAACCAGAAGCCAGGAAGTCAATCCAGATCTCCCTTGTGAGTATCAACGTACTTGAGCCATCGCCTGCTGCCTCCCTGGGTGGACATTAGCAGGAAGCCGGGATCAGAAGCAGAGCTGGGATGCGGGCATCTCAAGGGTGGCATAGCCACTGTGCCCGTGCCCACCCCAGTGACTGTAACGTTGAGTACCTTGCCCTTTATGATGCCAAGCTCTCACCATCTTCAGAGACTGGAAGACAGATTTTATCACATGGAATTCAGTCTGCCAGTTCTCTACAGATCTGGTTGCACAGCCACCTCATTCTTCATCATCATGGATACCAACCAGCTCTACTGGGGAAATGTATAAGGACCTAGAGGACTTAATATATATTTGGACTTCATGTGACTTCTAACACTTCTCCCTGTATTACCTGCCACCAGGAAGCAGTGGACAGAGTACAGGTTGAGTAGCCCTTTTCCAAAATGTGTGAGATGGCTAGTGCTTTGCATTTTGAATTTTGGGGATTTTGGAATATTTGCATGCACATGGTGAGGTGTCTTAGGGATGGACCCAAGTCTCAACATGAAATTTATGATTCATATACACCTTATGCACATAGCTTGGAGGCAATTCTATACAGTACTTTAGTGTACCTGTATTTTGACCACGACTCATCATCACCTAAGATCAGGTGTGGAATTTTCCACTTGTGGCATCAAGTCTGCACTTAAAAATTTCAAATGTTGAAGCACTTTGGGCTTTTTGGAGCATGAGGGATGCCCAGTTGCACCCTGAAAGGAGAATCCTGCTGTTTCCTTTCCTAGAGCAGGCAGTGAGCTAAGTGCTTGACTGTGTCATCTCGGCTGAATCTCTCAGGAGCCTTGGAGGTGGGTGGTGGGGGAGGTTAAGCAAACTGCCCACAATCTCACTGCTCCTCAGTGTGGAGCTCTTTTAAAACCCTGCTGGTTGGAACCAGTACTGTGGCATAGCAGGTAAAGCTACCGCCTGCAGTGCCGGCATCCCATATGGGTGCTCGTTCAAGACCCGGCTGCTCCACTTCCCATCCAGCTCTCTGCTATGGCCTGGGAAAGCAATAGAAGATGGCCCAAGTCCTTGGGCTCCTGCACCCGCGTGGGAGACCCTAAAGAAGCTCCTGACTCCTGGCTTCAGATTGGCCCAGCTCTAGCCATTGCAGCCAACTAGGGAGTGAACCAGCAGATGGAAGACCCTCCTCTCTCTCTCACTCTCTCTGCCTCTGCCTCTGCCTCTGCCTCTGCCTCTGCCTCTACTTTTCTCTGTGTAATTCTTTCAAATAAATAAATAAATCTTTTTTTTTTAATCCTAATTGCTGATAACATTAAAAAAAACCCTGCTGGTTGACCTCAAATCCTGTGCTCCTGTGCCACAGTTATTCTCTTACTTTATTATATGGTCAATTATTTTTTTATTTGAAAAGCAGATAGATACAGAAAGAGAGGTCTTTTATCCTCTGGGTCATCCTCAGATGGCTGAAACTGCCTGGTCTAAGCCAGGCCAGGCTGAAGCCAGGAGCCAGGAGCTCCATCCAGGTCTCCCTCATGGGTACAGGGGCCCAGTGCTTGGGCCATGTTCTGCTGCTTCCCTGTCACATCAGCAGGGCTCTGGATCAGAAGCAGAACAGCCAAGACTTGAACTCGTGCCCACATGGGATGCCAGCATTGCAGGCTGCGGCTCAACCCACCACACCACAACATTGGACCCTGGACTGTCCTTTTTTTTTTTTTTTTTAAACAAAGAGCACTTAAAGATTATTTTTTAAAATATTTATTTATTTATTTGAAAGGCAGAGTTACAGAGAGGCAGAGAGAGACAGAGATCTTCCATCCGCTGGTTCATTCCCCAGATGGCCACAACAGCCAGAGCTGGGCTGATCCGAAACCAGGAGCCAGGAGCCTCCTCCCAGTCTGCCACGTGGGTGCAGGGGCCCAAGGATTTAGGATGTCCTCTGCTGCTTTTCCAGGCCATTAGAAAGGAGCGGGAATGGAAGTGGAGCAGCCAAGACTTGTACCGGCGCCCATATGAGATGCCAGCACTGCAGACAGATGTTTTACCCACTACATCACAGGGCCAGCCCCCAAAGATTATTTTTAAAGCAAATAACCACAATATTTAGTGAAAAACATATAACAAGCAGTCACAGGTTTCATTTCCCATGCTGAGAATGATTAAAGTGACTTTCTAGTGCGACTGAGTATTTTACCAAGTTCTGGTTTCTGTTTAGCCCGATACTTTTACTTTTCTATGAGTAGCAAAGTTCTCATCACTTCCCTATGACAAGTTAGGGCCTTAAAAATTGTGATGACTTTATACACCTGTTCCATATATTTAGAAGCTTATCTTATTTTGCTTTGTCTCAGACTCAGCTTAATGTGCCGCCTTTCACTTCCTAAGAGCTAGTCAGACCAGAAGTGCAACTTTATGGCGTGCATCCCCACACGGGAGAAACCAGCCTCTGGTCGCTGGTGATCACCTGTTCTTCGGGAGCTCTGCTGTCCTCCAGTACGAGATCTGCCTGTGGGATAGCAGCCTGGCGTTCAAGAGGGCCTCCAGCTAGATAGACCTGGAGATTTCCAGGGTGCTTTTTCGGGGTGTGTATTTGTGGCAGATGCTGAGCCAGGAGTCTGGGAGAACAGGGCTGGAAAGGTCAGGAGTGGGGTGGTTCCAGGCTGGGGACAGATGCAACCTGAGGGCAGGTGGTGACCAGGAGAAAGGCCAGCCCAGGCCTGGCTGGAGGGTTCAGTCTTGTGCAAGGCCATGGCTGCTGACCCAGGATGTAGCACCACAGCTCCCTGACCGTTACTTTGTTCACTTTTTTCTCACACCGTTGCTTAAATTAGATTCATCTGTTTAAAGTTTACAGTGCAGCATTTTTAGTATGCTGTTCAGGTTGTACTTCAAATCCCAGAACATCCTCATCACTCCCCAGAAAGGAAACCCCGTACCCATTAGGAAACCCTATACCCATTAGGAAACCCCATACCCATTAGGAAACCCCATACTCTTTAGGAAACCCCATACCCTTTAGGAAACCCCGTACCCATTAGCAATTGCTCCTCCATTTTCTTCTGCCCTGGCAACCACCAATCTACTGTCTCTATGGATTTGCCCTTGTGGGTTCTGGACGGTTCCCACAAAGAGAATCGTACGCTATGTGGCCTCTGTGTCTGACTTCTTGCACTTAGCCTGGTGAGGCTGTGACTCATCTGTGTTGTAGCATGCGTCAGCACTTCATTCCTCTTCATTGCCAAATAATATTCCATTGTATGACTCCATCCCATTTTGTTCATCCATGCATCAGCTGATGGACATTTGTGTTGTTTTTACTTTGGGGCTTTTTTAAATACTATCACTCTGAACATCTGTGTACAGCTTTTTGGGTAAATACATGATTATACCCAATGGGTATACGTCTAGGAGTGGAATTGCTAGGTCATATGGTAGTTTTGTGTTTAACTTTTTGAGGAACTGCCAGACTGTTTTTAAAGTGGCTTCACCATTTTGCATTCCCACCAGCGATGTGTAAAGGTTCCAAATTCTCCGTGTCCTCACTAACACTTGTTATGGTCTGTCATTTTGATCATAGCCATCCTAGTGGGTATGTAGTGTGGTAAGGTTTAGATTTGTATTTCTCTGATGGCTAAAGATGTTGAGCATCTTGTCATGAGCTTATTGGCCATTTGTCTGTCTTCTTTGGAGAAATGTCTCTTTAGTTTATTGGTCCATTTTTAAATTGCATTAATTGACTTTTTATCGATGTGCTTATTTTTCAATTTATTTAATTTTTAATGTGCTTATTTTTTAATAATTTTTAAAATTTATTTATTTGAAAGGCAGAATTACAGAAAGGCAGAGAGAAAGATCTTCCATCCGCTGGTTTACTCCCCAAATGGCCGCAACAGACAGAGCTGGGCCAGTCTGAAGCCAGGAGCTTTTTCCAGGTCTCTCATGTGGGAGTAGGGGCCCAGGCACTTGGGCCATCTCCCGCTGCTTTTCCAGGCACATTAGCAGGAAGCTGAATTGGAAGTGGAGCAGCTAAAACATGAACCAGTGCCCATATGGGATGCCGGCACTGCAGGCTGCTGCTTTACCTGCTACGCCACAGCACCGGCCCCTCAATTTGATTTTTAATCCCAAAGTTATTAGACACATAATTTGAAGACAGTGATTTGACAAAGCTCAATTCAGAGATCCATAACTCTACCCTTCTGCATCACCCCCCATTCTCACTCCCCTTCAGTAACCATTTTCAACTTGGTTAGCTCTTCCTTCAAATATTTACTTCTAGATTTCTCAGAATTGTGCTTATACTGCTTTTTTTTTTTTTTTTTTTAAGAATTATGTATTTGTTTGGAAGGTGGAGTTACAGAGAAGGAGAGGGAGAGGCAGAGACAGAGAGAGAAGTCTTCCATCTATTGGTTCACTCCCCAAATGGCTGCAAAGGCCACAGCTGTGCCGAACCAAAGCCAGGAGCTTCTTCCGGTCTCTTCTTCTGGGTGCAGGGGCCCAAGGACTTGGGCCATCTTCCAGTGCTTTCCCAGCATATAATCAGAGAGCTGGATCAGAAGAAGAGCAGCTGGGACACGAACCAGTGCCCGTATGAGATGCCAGTGCTGCAGGTGGTGGCTTAACCCACTACACCACAGCGCTGGCCCTATACTGCTGCTGCTTTACTTTTCAGTTCATTTCATGACTTACTGCTAGATCTGCTCTGGGCCTCATCAGGGGCTGTGTTCATAAGGTGGAGAAACTGGCTCACAGTGATGGGGTGGGGGCAGCAGAGTCTGGGGGCTTCGGCTTCCAGCACCTCCTGAGCCAGGACAGCTGCCAGCTGTGAAACGTGTTGGGAGGCTATAAGACCCTGCACTCTCCGTGCCTCAACTTCCTCCTCTTTTTGTTTTTTTTTTCCCTGAAAGAGTTAGAAAGGAGAGATGGAGATCTTCCATCACTCCCCAAATTGCCACCAAGGCCATGGTCCAGCCAGGCCAAAACCAGGAGCCAGGAACTCCATCCGGATCTCCCCATGGGTGGCAGGAGCCCAAATACTTGGACCATCTTCTGCTGCTTTTCCCAGTCACATTACCAGGGAGCTGGATCAGATGTGGAACAGGTGACTGAAGGCGGTGCTTATATGGGGTGCCAGTGCTGCAGGCAGAGGCTTCATACCCACTGCGCCACAATCTGGCCGCCTTTTACTATACCCTTCTTATTCTAAACTAAAAAACCCAAAAAGATGGTCCTATTTAAATGTTGGAGCTCTTCCGGGACGGTGCTGGAGACGGTCAGAATGGCCCAGCGTTTGACATACCTGCTGTAGGCTCTCCCGCAGTACAGCCTCCAACAAAACCAGACTGTCCCAAACTCCTCGGAATAGAATGAGCGCGCCATGTTAAACCCAAGGTTGAATAACCGTCAACTCAGCCAATGGTGAGACCTCTGTTCTCCTTCCACGCATGTTCCAGAATCCTGATGCCTTTGTACTAGGAAGGCTGGGAAGGCACCAAGATCTGCCTGTGGCATGTACTCGGGCAGCTTTCGAGGGGTTCGTGCTGTGAGACCTGAAGTCCTGATGAGCTTGTCTAAAACGGAAAGAACACGTCAGCAGGGCCTACGGTGCTTCCCTGCATGCTAAATGTGTCTGAGACAGGATCTAGCGTGTTTTCTTTATCAGGGAACAGAAAATCATTGAGAGTGTTGAAGGTAGAAGCACAGTCAAAAAACTAAATAAAAACATGAAACTTTTTTTAAAAAGATTTATTTATTTTTTTGGAAGGCAGAGTTAGAGAGGCAGAGGCAGAGAGAACAAGCAAATCTTCCATGTACTGGTTCACTCCCCAGATGGCCACATGGCTGGAGCTGCGCTGATCCGAAGCCAGGAGCCAGGAGCTTCTTCCAGGTCTCCCACAATAAGTGCAGGGGCCCGAAGACTTGGGCCATCTTCTACTGCTTTCCTAGGCATAGCAGAGAGCTGGATCAGAACTGGAGCAGCCGGGGCACAAACCAGCACCCATATGGAATGCCAGCACCTCAGGTGGTGGCTTTACTCACTACACCACAGCACTGGGCCCATGAAACTTTTGAGTAATTAAAAAAAAAAAATTGTGGTCGGTGCTGTGGCACAGCGGGTTAACTCCCTGGCCTTAGGCAGCGGCATCCCACATGGGTGCCGGTTCAAGACCCAACTGCTCCACTTCCGATCCAGCTCTCTGCTATGGCCTGGGAAAGCAGTGGAGGATAGCCCAAGTCCTTGGGCCCCTGCACCTGCGTGGGAGGCCCGAAGGAGGCTCCTGGCTCCTGGCTCCTGGCTCCTGGCTCCTGGCTCCTGGCTTTGGTTCGGCACAGCTGTGGCCTTTGTGGCCAACTGGGGAGTGAACCATCGAATGGGGGATCTCTCTCTCTCTCTCTCTCTCTTTCTTTTTCTCTGCCTCCCCTCTCTCTGTATAACTCTGACTTTCAAATAAATATTTAAAAATAAAATTGGAAGTGACCTGCCATTACATCATTGGCCACAGTTGTACTACTTTAAAAGGTGGTTCTAAGATTCCAATGAGCTTACTTATGTCAAACATTTAGAGTGTATGGGTTCTAGAAATGCAATATATGCTAGTTATTATTATTAACCCCCTACAAATATATGTATTCCCCTTTCCCATTCTCCCTGAATAGTTACGTTATAGCTTTTGTTACACCAGCATTCAGTGTTTACATTATTATAACTGTAACTATAGCCTACAACTGCATCACATAATATACTGTAATTATATTTCCTTTCTTGTATGAATTCTGAGTTTCTCGAAAGTTAATAACTGTTTCAGGTTGAAGCATGTTTCTTTTTTAAAAAAAAATATTTATTTATTTGAAAGGCAGCATTACAGAGAGGCAGAGAGAGGTCTTCCATCCACTGGTTCACTCCCCAAATGCTGCAGTGTCTGGAGTTAGGCTAATCCAAAGCCTGCAGCCAGGAGCTACTTCCTGGTCTCTCATACGGGTGCAGAGGCCCAAGGACTTGGACCATCTACTGCTTTCCCAGGCTGTAGCAGAGAGCTGGATCGGAAGTGGAGCAGCCAGGACTCAAACCAGCGCCCATGTAGGATGCCAGCACTGCAGGTGGGCAGCTTTACCCACTACACCACAGTGCCGGCTCCTACGCTTGTTTCATTCTATGAGCCATTGCCAGTTCATCCCCAGTGTCTGCTTAAAAGTTTATAAATCTGGCCGGCGCCGCGGCTCACTAGGTTAATCCTCTGCCTTGCGGCGCCAGCACACCAGGTTCTAGTCCCGGATGGGGCGCCGGATTCTGTCCCGGTTGCCCCTCTTCCTGGCCAGCTCTCTGCTGTGGCCAGGGAGTGCAGTGGAGGATGGCCCAAGTACTTGGGTCCTGCACCCCATGGGAGACCAGGAGAAGCACCTGGCTCCTGCCATCAGATCAGCGCGGTGCGCCGGCCGCGGCGGGCATTGGAGGGTAAACCAACGGCAAAGGAAGACCTTTCTCTCTGTCTCTCTCTCTCACTGTTCACTCTGCCTGTCAAAAAAAAAAAAAAAAGTTTACAAATCTCTTAAAAGTTCCCAGCACATGAGGAAATCTAATAGCTTCATCTTCTAGGAGGCATACCTACAACCCTTCCTCTATGTGCTCTGGCCTAGGCTGGTTCCTTACTCTCCGCTCCTACTGCAGAACTTCAGAACAGAGCCCCTAGAAACTGATGACACTGTGTGCAAGAACCTGTGGGCTCTGGGCCTTTGCAGGAGCGTGACAGCCTGGCCAGGTCACTTCATTGGGAAACTCCATACTGAGAACCTTGAAGTCTTTGATGGTGGCAGAAAAGGATCTTCTGGTCTTCTGTTTAGGGGATAGAAGCCTGGCCGCAGGATTCCGAAACATGAGTGGAAGGAGAGCAGAGGTCTCGCCATTCATTGAGCAGAGACTTTCACTCAATCTCGGGTCTAACATGGCACTCTCATCTGTGTCTGTACCAGTCTCTCTGGTTAGACTTTCCAGGGGAAACCCTCCAGGCTTCTGCTGTGACTGGGAAGGGCAGAGTGGGAGAGGGCTAGGGCAACTTGACACAAACCTGCTTCCAGCCAGTGCGTCTGTTCCCCCAGTGTTAGGAAGTGTGGTGCCCTCAACAATGGACCATTTCTGAGATTTTGTGATGCACTAGGCTTGGTTCTGGGCTTCTTAGATTTAATAATTTGATTCATCATCCAAACCAGGACACTTTGAGAAGGAAAGAAGCTACTGTTTACAATACCAGGGTATTGGGCATCAGATGTTCTGTCCTGGGCAAATCAGAACTAGGACTCTAGGATGCATTCAAGTGCTGGCTAGCATCAAAACTTTGTTGCCGTTGCCTGGGTAGGTTGACTGGTTTGTTCTGACTACTAAATGCCATTTTTTAGCCGTTTACTACCATTTTAGTGGGGTTTCAGGAGAGAGCAGTGGTGTGTGCATATATTCAACCCACCCACTTCCCATCTTGCCCTCTATGTGGATGGAGAAAGTAGGGATGAAGGACAGATGTGACCGGTCAGAGCCGTTTCAGTCGTAAGCAAAGAAACCTAGTTTGAACATATAAGCACGGGCAACTTTTTCACTCACTGCATCCAAAGAAGGGCTGAACAGCCCTGTTGTGGGGAAAACAGGGGTGGAGCTGGGCGACTCTAAGATTCAGAAACCAAAAGCCTCCACCTCTTGTCAGCTTCTCACCTCTTGCTTCTCACCTCTAGCTTCTCCACCTCTTGTCAGCTTCATTCTGTGCCCTGGAGTCCAGTTTTCCTTCTGTGGCAGCAACATGGCCCGCGATGGTGACCTAGTGTTGCATCTTACGTTCAATACTCAGATTCCCTTTCGGACCCCAAATGCAAAAATTCCAGGGAAAAGGCCTAATGTTCCAGCTAAGATCCCATGTTCATCCCTTGGCTGGCGCCCGGGGGGGCCTGTGGGGTTGCTGATTTGTAGAAAACCACGTCCAGCCTGTACTTCAGTCTCCAGCATAGCCATCCGTGAGAGGTGAGGCCAGGCTCAGTGCCTAGGACCGGGGAGTTCTCCTGTGGGTTTCCTCAACAGGAAGCTGTCCACGTCTGTATGACATTAGTGATGGGTTAGAGATGTAAAGCTGAAAAACAGGAACCCAGTACCTTACTGGGACTGTTAGACTATAAATGTTCGACCTTTTCTAGTTGCTAACGTGAGTGACAGTGTGGAAGCCCTAACATTTCAAACTGCTCCGTGCTGCCTCTTCTGCATAATCATTTACATAGATCTACATATGTCAGAGCTTGGTTTGTCTTCCTTTTCTGCATCAGACTTATGACATGTTATTTTCCATTGGATAGCTTTCTTATTCTATACTCTGCTTGTTCTCAACTAAAAAGACCAAGAAGAATGTCCCATTTAAACATTGACAGTCACAACATTTTAAGATATTAGAGTTGAAAGAGCCCTGGGACACTATTTAATTTATTTTTCATAAAAAATTTCCCAGAGGCTACTGACCTCATGAGTTTCTCCTTTGAAATAAGGTCTTTGTGGTCAAATTTGGAAAAGGCTGCATGCAACTATGTACAAGGGGTCTTCAAAAAGTTCTTGGGAAGTATATATTATGAAAAAAGCTACTCTGCATGGGTTTGGCACCAAAATAAACTTGTCTTTTAAATCCATTTTTTCATGAGGTTTGGAAGTCCCCTTGACTCCCCTCTTGGAGAGTCGGTGCTCATCGGCCTGGTATTAAGCATCTGAGAAGTCCTGCAGCAAAGAAAACTAATAATTCCCTAAACTCCTTCACCAAGGAACCCTTGTCTCATCACAAGCATGCCAAGTAGTAATGTTCCATGGACATACTCTGGGAAATAACCCAGCCATCGTGTTTTATGAATGAGGAAACCAGAGCTCATGAAGAGACTGTGTAATTTCCCAGAGTGACTGCCAGGAGGCCTAGCGCTCATTTCCAGTTGCTGCTGGTAGCTCACAGTGGCCGAGTGCTAATGAAAGTGCAGCAGCTGCCCCTCTTTTCCTTGTACTTAACTCACTCGTTCGTCTGGAACAAGGTTTGTCTTACTATGGAGGGTAACTCAGGTAGCATCACTCAGCACCAGGTCTGGGAAAATCTACTGACAACCCCTTCTCTGTATCAGACCCAGCATACTTTTATTATAACAAGTAATTCCACCACATATTTTGCCATGCGCCTTTATTCTTCTGAAAGAGAATGTACAGTTTCCTAAGCCAGGGGCATACTTTTAAAGTCAGTATGTCAACTGCAATATAAAGAGGAAATAAAGGAATCGTAGTTTATAATAAAATCATATATACTATAATGTATAACTGTGTGGGCCAGCTCTAAGATGTTATGAATTATTCAGTTGCTCTCATATATAGAATCACTATGACTGTAACAGCTATAAATGCAGGCTGATTCACATATCTTTTATTGGCAACCCAGAAGTACCATAAATGACATCAAGTAGCCTGCTTTTCCAGGATGGTAGTAAACTGTTCTTTGTAAAATTCCAAACAAATCACAACATTGTCTCTCTGAGTTTATACGGTAGTCGTATTCCTAAAAAACATTTTTAGTTGAGCATTTGCTATATGATAGAACTTAGGAAGGAGCCACAAAGATCATGAGAAAGTGGAATTAAAAGATAAGTTTAGAGGTGGATGGTTGGCCTGGTGGTTAACACTCTGGTTAAGGTGCCTGCTTCCCACACTGGAGGGCCTGAGTTCGATGCCACCTCTGGCTCCTGACTCCAGCTTCCTGCTGACGCAGACCCAGGGAGACAGAGGTGCTGCCTGGAGGAACTGGGTTCCTGCCACCCACAAGGGAGACCTAGAGTGAGTTTCCAGAACGTGGCTTCAGCCTGGCCTAGACCTATCCATTGTGGGCATTCAGAGTGGATCAGTGGATGAGAGCACTCAGCTTCTCTGCCTCTCAAGTTTAAAAAAAAAATTAAGATAAGTTTATTTTGGTGCAAAAAAATGTTTTGCAATTCATGCATAGTTTCTTCATAATATGTACTTTCCTGATATTTTAAAACATTTTGTGATTTATTTATTTTGAGAAGCAGAGAGACAGAGACAGATAGACAGCTTGTATACTCTGGTTCACTCCCCAAATGCCCACAATGGCCTGTGCTGGGCTGGGGTTAACACTGGGAGCCGGGAACTCGATCCAGATCTCTCATGTGGGAACCCAGTTACTTGAGCCATCACCGCTGCCTCCCAGGAGACACTAGTAGGAAGCTGGGGGCAGGAGCTGGGGCTGGGTGTCTTCACCTGTAGACCAAATTCCTGCTCCTCCCTTTAGAAGCCTCGTGACTGTGGGCTGGGGGTTGTATACAGCAAGTTAAGCTGCCACTTAACACCAACATTCCATATCAATTCAGCGAGTCCTGTTCCGTCACTTCCAACCCACTATGGGAGTCAGCAGAAGATGGCCCGAGTACTTGTGTTCCTGCCACCCATCTGGGAGGCACGGGAGGAGTTCCAGGCTCCTGGGTATGGCCTAGGCCAGCTCCAGCAGTTGTGGGCATTTGGGGAATAAACCAGTGATGGAAAGTCTTTCTTTCTCTTCCAACCCACACTCTGTGTGTCACTCTGCCTTTCAAATAAATAACTTTTTTTAAAAATCCACAAACTTTTTGAAGATCTCTGGTATACCTGAGAGCCTCACATGAATTAATTTGTTTATGCTTTATAATAATCCCACTTAGGTCTGATCCATAGCCCCATTTTAAACATGAAGAAACAAAGTAGACAAGTAACCCATCCAATGGCTGCGAAGTGGCAGAGCAGTGGATGAGCCCAGCAGGGTGGACCCAGGACTCCCTGCACCACTGTGTCCCTGTGGTCTGAAGGGCTCAGAAATGGCATCACCTGGACATTCCTGCAAAGCTCATGGCTCGGAGGAGGCTGCCTCAGGCCCTGGAAACTGGGATATCCAAAAGCCTCCTTACTGTAGATATTTACAGCTTGCCCAGGAGATGGTGGGACAGGAAAGGCAGAATGTGTGGGCTAGCCTCGGACTCTGGTGCCCTGACCTCCCAGGACCTGCTGGTTGGCCCTGTTCAGAGAGTAGACAGGAGACAACCTGGCTTCTCCTCCCGTGTTCCACCATCTGGTCCAAAGCACAACCCAGCCACTTCACGACACACACACGGAACGGGGAAAGCAGAGAGCAGAGGAAACCGCAGACGAGCTGCCGTGAGGGCCGCCACGTGGGGAACCAGAGTCTTGGGCCTTTTTCTCCTACCCTGCAGCCTGATTTGGGAGCTGCTTCTTCCTTGAAGTGTGGCTGTGCTGCTGGTCAGATGGGTCTCTCGGTACAAAGCCCATTCATCTCTGTTCCATCTTCTGAAAAGGAGGAGTTTTTATGTTTTGTTCATTTTAGAGACAGAGAGAGCTCCCGTTTGCTGGTTCATTCCCCAGATATTCACAGTGACTGGTGTGTGTGAAGGGTGGGTGCAGGACCAGGGCTGAAGCCAGGAGCCAGGAACTTAATGTAGGTCTCCCCTATGGAACCCAACTGCTTGAGCAATGGCCACGGCCTCCCAGGCCTGCACTAGCAGGAAGCTGGAATCAGGAATCAAACACCGGTACTCCCGTGTGGGACGTGGCAATCTTATTTTTTTTTTAACAGTTTATTCACAAGGCTTTGCATTTACAGGTTCCTTGACAACCTTTTTATTTATTCATTAGATTTATTTATTTGAGAGACAGAGTTGCAGACAGAGAAAGAGGGAGAGACAGAGAGAGAGTTCTTCGATCCACTGGTTCACTCCCCAAATGGCCGCAACAGCCAGAGCTGGACTGATCCAAAGCCAGGAGCTTCTTCTGGGTCTCCCATGTGGGTGCAGGGGCCCAAACACCTGGGCCATCTTCTACTGCTTTCCCAGGCCATTAGCAGGGAGCTGGATTGGAAGTGGAGCAGCCGGGACATGAACCGGCGCCCTTATGGGATGCCAGCGCTGCAGGTGGAGGCTTAGCCTACTAGTGCACCACAGCGCCGGCCCTGGGATGTGGCAGCCTTACCCCCTAGGCCACGTGCCTGCTCCCAGAGTGAGGCGTTCTGATGAGGCGCACCCTGCCTGTTGTGATGAGAGTGGTCCAGGCTGCTCCTCTGGGGTCTGTCCCAGCTCATCACTCATTGCTCTGAGTACATCGGTGCCAAATAAATTCACATCCTCTGAAGTCCTGTGCTCGGGAACAACACAGCCAACGTTTCGTGGGGGCTCTTCCATGCGCAAGCTCCCTGGGGCCTCCCGCTAGCTCTGTGACATAAACATGCTCATCTAGCCCATGGGCAGATAAGAAGAGTGAGTCCCGCAAGTCCGCATTGGCTCACAGCTCACGGCCAGTGGGAGGCACAACCCAGGGCAAACCGGGGCTCTCAGAAGGAGCTGATTTGAACTGGCCTGAGAGTGACCTTGAGGAAGAGGTGAACATGCGACACACAGATATTCCTAGGAATGCTGCTTCCTTGTATTTAAACTAACTATCTTGTATTTAAAAAATAAAATAAGAGGTGGAAAGAGAGACAGGGAGAGAGAACAGACGCAGAAAGAGATCCTCCATCTGCTGGTTCACTCTGCATGTCCGGAACAGATGAGGCTGAGCCAGGTCAAATCCAGAAGCAGTAAACTCGATCCGGGTCTCCAACACGGTGGTAGGCACCCAAGTCCTTGGGCCATCACCAGCTGCCTTCCAGGGTGAGCATTAATAGGCAGCTGGTGTTGGAAGCAGAGCTAGGACTGAAACACAGGTGCTTTGACAAGGGATGCAGGCGTCCCCTGGCCTCTCAGCCTCTCCACTGAATGCCCACCCCTTCTACGTCTTAGCTCTACCAGGTTGTACACTTTCGGGATGGGAAGGGGACCGTAGCTGGAAAGATGTTTGTGGAATGCACATCTGCCCACGTCCAATCCCCAGCTCCTCTGTCTTCAAGGGTTCCTGGTGGTCCTAAGATACAGCCCGGACTCCGTCCTTCACAGGCTGCACGTCCCCTCCTGAGGCCCCGAGAAGGCCATGGCGGCGCCCGAACAGCCCTCTGCCCTCTGTCATGCCCCATGCCATGCCCCATGCCGTCTCTCAGGCCCCAGAAGCCTCCGGCCCCCTCCTGTCCTTCTGATGGCTTTTTTGTTTTGAAGATTTATTTTATTTATTGTTTGAAAGACAGAGTTACAGAGAGAGGTAGAGGTGAAGAGAGAGGTCTTCCATCCACTGGTTCACTCTTCAGATGGCCGCAACAGCTGGAGCTGGACTGATCCAAAGCCAGGAGGTTCTTCCAGGTCTCCCACGTGCTGGGGCCCAAGGACTTGGGCCATCCTCTACTGCTATCCCAGGCCGTAGCAGAGAGCTGGATGGGAAGTGGAGCAGCCGGGACTCGAATCAGCATCCATATGGGGTGCTGGCACTGCAGGCCAGGGCTTTAACCCACTGCGCCACAGCGCTGGGCCCTGATGAGCTTTCCTTTTTCTTTATGATGCCACACTGTTTGTGAGAAGCCTGTCCTGTCCTCGCAGGTAACCTTAGTCCCTGCTCCTGCAGGCTCTGCCTTCACCCAGGACTAGGGAAGACAGCAGAGCGATCTGCTCACCTGTCTGGGATCGGCAGAAAGCCAAGTGCCCTGAGCACTCCTCCTGCAGACCTCACACACGGCCCCTTTGTGAAGGGAGCAGAGATGCATGAAGTCACTTCCCTGAGACTCACGGAACCCGGCTCTCGAGCTTCTTGGTACCTGTCTGTGCACTAAGCAGGCTTCTTAGGTCTCAAACTGGAAAGTCTGGGACTTCCAAAGGCTCCGGGTGTTTAGCTTTCCCAAGAGCCGAAGTTGTCTGAACAAGTTCCCTTAAGGAGGAAATGTTGCCTCCCTCGCTTGGAAACGCCTGGAGGGTTTTTGTTGTAGTTGGGTTGTAGACAGGCTGTCCCCACTTCACTGGGGCAGGGAGTCCTGAGGCAGTGACAGATGAAGACGACGGGCAGCCAACCAGTCTCCGTCTGCATTTCAGAGCTGGGCTTGCCTTGCCCCTACCCCACCGTGTGTGTGTGTGTGTGTGTGTGTGTGTGTGTGTGTGTGTTTAAAATTTTTAGCGCATTTATTTCCCTTAATTCCTCCCATCTGGGCAGAGTTTCTACCTTTATGCCAGCTGCCCTGGCAACAGAGTCAGCCTCTTTTATTTTCTCCTTTCATTCTCCTACCAGGCGTGTCAGCAGCTAGTGACTTTCTCTGTCTTCAGTTCAGGAAATACTCACATATGCACATTTAAGAACAAATATAGTAATTTGGGGTAAAGATGCAGTCTTATTTTGTGAATCAGAGTTATTTTCAAGTTACTTAATCACATTTTTAGAAAGATTTTATTTATTTCAAAGGCAGAGTAACACAGAGAGGAGAGAGATCTTTCATCTGCTGGTCCACTCCCCTAATGACTATAACAGCCAGGGTCGGGCCAGGCCAAAGCCCAGAGCCAGGAACTCCATCCTTGTCTCCCACGTGGGTGGAAGGGACCCAGGTACTTGGGTCATCATCTGCTGCCTTGCCAGGCACGTTAGCAGAAGGCAGATAGGAAGTGGAGTAGCCAGGACTCAAATCAGCACTCCAGTATGGGATGCCGGCGTTGAAGACAGCAGCCTAATACACTGTACCACAATGCTGGCCTCCCAGAACTAGACCACCATCCTTTCTCCTTTCTGGAAGATAAAAAACCTCATTGTTGACAATTAAGAAAAGTCCAAGAGAAAAAATAGATTATGTCCAAATTATGTCAGCCTTCTGATTGACGCTTAGATTTTCATAGGCAAAGTCATGGCAGTGACCTCTGCTTTTGAAACCACGGCGTGCTGCTGCTTACTGAGTCTCCTGGATGGGGTTTTCATAACGTCCTGCTCTACTGCATCCGGGGTACTGGTGGATTGGTAGAGTTTCTTGGCAGGCATGTTATTATTGGGTTCTTAGAATTACCTGAGAAGCGCCGGCGCCGTGGCTCAATAGGCTAATCCTCCACCTTGCGGCGCCGGCACACCGGGTTCTTGTCCCGGTTGCCCCTCTTCCAGGCCAGCTCTCTGCTATGGCCAGGGAGTGCAGTGGAAGATGGCCCAGGTGCTTGGGCCCTGCACCCCATGGGAGACCAGGAAAAGCACTGGATCCTGGCTCCTGCCATCGGATCAGCGCGGTGCGCCGGCTGCAGCGGCGGCCATTGGAGGGTGAACCAACGGCAAAGGAAGACCTTTCTCTCTCTGTCTCTCTCTCACTGTCCACTCTGCCTGTCAAAAAAAAAAAAAAAAGAAGAATTACCTGGGAAGCATTTTTTTTTTTTTTTTTTTTTTTTTTTTGACAGGCAGAGTGGACAGTGAGAGAGAGACAGAGAGAGAAAGGTCTTCCTTTGCCGCTGGTTCACCCTCCAATGGCCGCCGCTGCAGCCGGCGCACTGCGCTGATCCTGGCAGGAGCCAGGAGCCAGGTGCTTTTTCCTGGTCTCCCATGGGGTGCAGGGCCCAAGCACCTGGGCCATCCTCCACTGCACTCCCTGGCCATAGCAGAGAGCTGGCCTGGAAGAGGGGCAACCGGGACAGAATCCGGCGCCCCAACCGGGACTAGAACCCGGTGTGCCGGCGCCGCAAGGTGGAGGATTAGCCTATTGAGCCACGGCGCCGGCTAGAAGCATATTTTTTTTTTTTTTAATAGCCTGAGTGCTAACCGTTAGTGCTCGGTGTAAGGTGAGACCCAAGCATTTTAAGAGCTCTTCAGGGGATTCTCATGAGAAGTGGGGGTGGGAAACCTTTTCCTGCCAAGGGCCATTGGGGAATTTAGAACATCATTTGTAGGCTATACAGAATTATCAACTTAAAAATTAGCCTGCTATAGATTTATCGAATTTTCAGTCCTGACCTGGTCGCCTTGGCCGGGCCACACCAGGTGATTTCGCAAGCCTTCTGCAGTCTGCAGGCCGGATGTTCCCCACTCCTGACAGACGGAATCTTTCACATGCAGTATATACACTCTGGGCAGTGTAGCCATACTTTTTATGTTGTTGTTGTTAAACTTTTTTAGGATTTATTTTCATTTTCTTTGAAAGGCAGAGAGTTAGTAAGAGATCTTCCATCCACTGGTTCACTCCTCAAGTGCGTACAATAGTCAGGGCTGGGCCAGGCAAAAGCCAGGAGCCAGGAACTCCATCCAGGCCACCCATGTGGGTGGCAGGACCCAGGCACTCAGCTATCACCTGCTGGTTCCCAGGGTGCACCAGCAGGAAGCTGGATCAGAACCAGAAGAGCCAGGACCTGTGCTAGCCACTCTGAGTTCTGAGCATCCCATATCCTAAGTGGGGTCTTACCTGCTGCACCAAGCACCCGCCCCAGCCCTACATTCTAGTGGGAGTGGAATGCTTTCTCCAGGCTGGTCCGTGCCACGTGACTGTCAGCATGTGACGCCAGCCCCAACAGAGCCTCTGAGGTGTCAGCGGCTCTGCTTCTCTCTGTCCTTTGCTCTAACCCTATAACCTTACATTGCTGACGCATCTTGCAGAGAGCATTGGATTCCACTCAGCAAATGCCCTATGGCCTGTAGCCAGCATTTCCTTTACCCGCAGTGCCACAGCCAACTCAGGCTAGACCTGAGACTGTGTGATCCAGGTACGCCAGGGGTCATTCAGGTTGCCCCAAATCAAAGTGGCAGCTTCCAAAGAAAACCCAGACCTTGGAGTCAGCCAGCCTTTCCTTACTAGCCAGCTACATGCAAACAACCGACTGTGCCAGAGAAGGATCAGTTCTCTCCACGGGGGCCAGGCATTTGGTGCAGGTGTTAAGTAGCTGCTTGGGACAACTGCATCCCACGTCAGAGGGTCTGGGTGTGAGTCCCAGCTCTGTCCCTGATTCCATTTCCCTGCTAATGCACACTCCAGGAGGCAGCAGGATATGTGATGGCTCAGGTGTGTGGGTCCCTGCCATGCACGTGGCAGACCTGGATTGAGTCCCAAGTGCCTGGCCCCGCCCTGGCCCAGGTTCAGCCACTGGGAAATTTGGGGAGTGAACGAGCCGATCAAAGATTAATTCTCTCTCTCTCTCTCTCTTTCTTTTATTTCAAAAAAATAAGTAATAATTTTCAAAACTTGTCTCCACGGTCTCCTGCCTGTCAGATTTCCCAGCCGAAGCTGTGTTTAAGAGCAAGGGCTACACAGGTGGGCTAGACAGGCACAGGTTTCAGCTCCGGCTGTGTCCTGGGACAAATTCCAGGACCTCTTGACCCCCTCCCCGTTCGTGAGCCAGGGCTGCTTCTCCCTCCCCGACAGGATGAAGCGGGGTAGTGTGTGCAGAGGGCTGAGCACAGGGCTGAACATGCGGGGGACACTGAACAAGTGGGAGTGATGAGCCAGTTTCCGGGGCTGTCCCTTCCCACATGGGAGGCCTCAAGGGCAGAAAGGAAACAGGACGTGCCACCCTCGGCAGGTGCCAGTCTGCGTGGAGGTCCTCGGGGGCTGGGGCCAGCGAAGGCTGTGGTCAGGATCACTTGCCAAGACAGTGCCCACAGCTTCCTCTCCACAAGCAGCAGCCTCTGCGCACATGCTGCCCTGTCCCCGCCACCGCCTTTGTTCCATTGCAGTGCCTGTGGGGGTGCGGGAGAGCTGCTGCCTTCTTGTCTGCTATTTAAAGGCATGGTGCAAAATGCCTCCACTGCTGCTCACGGCAACTGCTGCTCCTGTCTCAGCCACTGCAAGCTGTACGGTCTCTGACCCCTCGAAGCCTCGGCCTGGGCAGCCAGGGGAAGTGCCACGCCCCGACCAGGGGTCAGCTGTCAACTACAGTTTGGGTCCTGGTAAGTGTCTGTGTGCCTGTGGCATTCTTGGCACTTGACTGGTTAAAAGCCTCCCCCTCCCTGTCCCCTTATCCTCCAGGGAAAATCAGACCTGGTCGCTCCCTCCCTTGTCTGATGGCCAGACACAATCCAGTAGGGGAACAATGCCATTTATCTCTGGGCCTGGCAGAGAGAAAGAACTTTGAAAATCAAAGGCTCCTGCAAAGCTCCGTAACCTCTGGATGATGATGATGCCACCCTGAACTTGAAGTTCTATCTGGTAGGCGCAGAGAGAAACCCTCGGATGTCAGGAATCCTGCCTGTGCCGACTCCCCCAATGCTTTCCGCAAGGTGTCTCCAAAGCCTGCCCTTTCTGTCCAGTCGGCCCTCGTGTCTGCATTCACAGCCCCACCGAGCTGCCGCTTTGGGTTCCCTCGGCAGTGCGTGGTGCTCCCCTTCCAGCCAGGAGCTCGCTGAACCAGGCCCCGATTGACCACCTCCTCCTGCTGCCCAGTTTGTACGTTTGAGGGGCCATCCGGCTCGCAGGCCTGAGTCCGGCTCCTTTCTGCTTGCCCAGCAGAATCCTCCCTGCGCTCTCCGTCCTGCACAGTAGCACAGCCCTAGTGCCCTGAACGCCCCTGCCACCATCTGACCCACACCGGCCCCAGCTCTGCATTAAATCTAGTCTCCCCTCTCCGATGACATTTTTTTTTTTTTGGCTTCTCTGTCCTTTGTTCTCAGAGCTATGCCTCCCCCCTCCTCCACCCCCCATTTTCTTAGCTCCTTGATGCTAAACTGTTTCCTCAATGTGGTGGTAATAATAACTGTCCTCTGACTGATCTGTCGCTTTGCTTATGATAGCAAAATACTCGCACACACAGGATCTCTTCTGATCCCCACAACACCGGGAAGGGAGGCGGCGCACTGCTCCTGCTCCCCTCCGCCTAGCAGGGAAAGTAATAACTGCTTTGAGCGGCAGAACAATGGCCCCAGCCTCGGGCAGCCAGGGCCTGCATGCCCGGGTTTGTGTGACCCTGGGCAGATGGGGGATGATGCTGGCACCTCTCTCATCAGGTTTTTGGGAAGATACATGGAGTTCACGTAGATGAAGTGTCTAGCACCATACCTGGCACGTAACATGCTGTGCTAGGAATGAGCTGTCATCATTATTCCTGCCCTCATTCCTCAGAGAATCTCTTCGTGCCACGCTCTGTTCTAGGCCCCGGGGGTAGAACAGTAACACACCCGACACAGCCGCCGCCCTTGCCGAGGGCGGTGTTAGTGGAGGACCCTGACAAACCTCCGATGACTTGGCACCCACCGTGGGCAAGCCCTGGTGCGCTGCGCTGTGTGGACCGCGCTGTTGCAGCAGCCTCAGATGGGGTTGCTGGGGCTCCACGAGGTGAAGTCATTTGCTCAAGACTCCCTCTCACGGAATTGGGGGCGCCAGGACTCTACCCGAGTTCCCCTGCCCCTGAACCGTTAGCCGTACGGTGAGACGCCGCCCCTCACCACCAGAACATGCGGCACGGTCGCCTGCGCACCACCCGGGAGGTGTCTACCCGTGTCTCCTGCTGGTGGTCCTGGGCTCTCTTCCCCCCGAAATGACCTCCTCTGCGCCCGCTCGCTTCCCTCGGCCACAGACTCACACACTGCCTTTGCTGCTTTTTACTAAAAGGGTAAACACTTCTAAGCGTTCTAAGTTGCAGCCTTCGGACATGCCCCACTCACCAGCAGTCAGAGCCCGTTCTCACACCCTCGGTGAGTTAGGGCAGAACTCCCTTCCCCGGGCAGGAAGATCCTGCCTGGCTGCCTCACTCAGGGCCCGGGAACTCCATCCGGCCTCGCGTCCGACCACGCAGTGCTTTCCCTGCGTACGAGACTTCTGGGGGCCGGCCGCTTCCTGACAGGTCACCCCACACCTCATGCTCCCAACCTGCTTTCCAACAGAACCAGTCCAGTGCTGGGGGCTCCTCCTCTGTGGGGTGCCCGACTAGAGAACCTTCTGTCTGCTGGGATGGTCGCAGCCTGGACTCCTGATCGCTCCCCCGCCTTTCCTGTCCGTGACTGACTCCCCTGTTGCTGTCTCTGGGCCTAGCACTTACTGTTTCTTCACCACAAAGAGGCACAGGTGGCTGATGGGATTGTGAGAATTCCGTTTTCCATTTGATCTTCTTTTGCCTCAGCTGTTGATTCTGTGAGAGACGGAATTGCTGAGGAAGTCAGTGTAACGCTAGCATTTAGATTGCCATCCTGTTATATGTAGCGGCCCATTTTTCCCCTTAATTTTTTTTTTTTTTTTTGAAAGGCAGAGTGGACAGTGAGAGAGACAGAAAGAAAAGTCTTCCTTTGCCGTTGGTTCACCCTCCAATGGCTGCCGTGGCCGGCGCACCGCGCTGATCCGAAGCCAGGAGCCAGGTACTTATCCTGGTCTCCCATGGGGTGCAGGGCCCAAGCACCTGGGCCATCCTCCACTGCACTCCCGGGCCACAGCAGAGAGCTGGCCTGGAAGAGGGGCAACCGGGACAGAATCCGGCGCCCCGACCGGGACTAGAACCCGGTGTGCCGGCGCCGCTAGGCAGAGGATTAGCCTAGTGAGCCGCGGCGCCGGCCAGGCCTCTTAAATATTAACAAGTCACCCACCCCAAGTCACAGATGGAAAAGCCTCTGCCTACCTCACGTCTCTAGAGGCCTTGTTTGTGATCACCTTGTGCTGTGTCTGTTGGTCCCACCCTCAAAATCACTGTGAATTGTCAGAGACTTAAAATATTGAAGCAGCTTTTTGGAAACATAACTGACTGCACTTGTCACAGGATGTCTTTACTAACAGCTTGTTCTAGAGCGGCAGTGTGCCAGGAACCTTTTATTTTCCTTCCTCTGTATACCAGGTCTTGGGGGCTGTGGTCAGATGGCTTTTATAGTCAAATAATCACACAAAAGTAGGGATGTAAAAGAAGAAAGATGCCTGCGACTTATGTCTTTTGATGTGCACTGAAAGACAGAACCACTTCAGGGATGTTCCGGTCAGGCTCACTGAAAGAACTAACCCTGCTTCCCTGTGTTTCCTTTCACAGCGCACCTGCGTGCCCAAGGCGGTGTCACTGTCACTTTTCAGCAAGCCCTGCCTTCTCTGGGCTGAGTCCACCCCTAAAGACTGCCCTGTCCCCAGAGCATGAGCTCTGTGTATTTCAGGGAACTGGCTCCTGGAGGGAGGGGGCAGGGGAGAGAGAGGGAGCCGGCAGAGTGTGTGTGTGTGTGTGTGTGTGTGTGTGTGTGTGTGACGCTCTTTCTGCATTCCTTTCACAAAACACCTGAAACTCATCTCCTTCCAAAGAGTTTTCAGACTGGGAATCGGGGTCCTTTAAGATATCCCTGGCTGGTGCAACGGGTTAAGCTGCCACCTGCGACAGCGACATCCCATATGAGCACCACTTGAGTCCCGGCTGTTCCACTTCCCATCCATCTCTCTGCTAATGCACCTGGGGAAGCAGCGGAAAAGGGTCCAAGTGCTTGGGACCCTGCCACCCACGTGGGAGACCCAGGTGGAGTTCCAGGCTCCTGGCTTCGGTCTGGAACCAGCAGATGGAAGCGCACTCTCTCTCTAACTCTGCCTTTCAAATAAATAAATAAATCTTAAGAAAAAAGAAAATAAAAGAAAGCTATCTGTGGCCTTGGGGCCTCTGATGGTGAAAATGTCTGCGTCCCTCACCTGCTGCCATGAGCGTGAGTGCAGCAAGCTCCCCTCTGGATGGCCCCCCACCCCGCCCCTCCACCTGTCCTTGGCCTTGATGCGGTGGGGGATGAGTGGCAGGTGTGCTGAACTCTTAATGAGAGGTTTCCTCCATGGGATTGCCTGCATCCTGCCCACCACAGAGACTCCTGTGAGTAACTTTACCTTTGAACTCTCCTTGTCTTCAGCCCCTGATCCGAGGGATTTGGTGCCGATCCCTGGCTGGCGGGCAGCTTTGATCCTTGGGGAGTCCAGAGGAAGTCCTGTGATGTGTGGGCTCCCGGAGTTACAGGGATTGGGGAAAGCTGCACCAGGGTGGGTGGGTTGCTGAGTTAGACCCGGTAATTAAGAAGGAGCCTTCTCAACACTGGCTAGCTAGAGGAGGAGATCCGGGTGCTGAGAACAGGAGCTCCGCGCCCAGCAGGTCTGAAGCGGTGTTTGCACAGGCACTGTTGCTTTAAGGCTAAGGCTGTGGCTGTGGCGGGTGCGCTGAGGGGGCCATTCCTACCCTCTCCAGGGAAGAACAGAACACCCCAGAGTTCCCTGTGACAGGTACAGGCTAACTTCACTGTACTTGGAATGTTAGGAGACTCTAGCAAGGAAAAAAAATTCTAAGCTATTTCTGCCTAGATGAAAGACTTCTCCAAAAAGATAACCTTGTGCCAAACACTGGGAGCTCCGGGACGCCTGCCTGTCAGACGCTGGGCTCCCATCCATTGCAGAGGTGGCGGGAGACTTGGCGATATAAGCTGGTCTTGCATAGAAACTGCCTTTCTTTGAGGTGGCCTTGGGGCCAGGGGACTGGGTGCCCTCACGCTGGCTGCTGGCACAGGGTGGGGAGAGGCGCGTGCAGCCCCAGTGTCGCCCTTCCTCTGCCCGCCTGCAGATGGCTCCTGTGGGACCCCCGTGCTTGCCTCCCCCAGGCCGTGGTTGGGGGTGGGGGGGCATCAGCCATCCTTGGCTGGGAAGCCGCTGCCCTGGCCACACATCGGCCCCTTGGGATGGAGCCTGGCTGAGTAGTCCCCAGGCGGTGGCTGTGGGAGTCAGCACACCGCAGCCCCCAGGGTAGGACTTCTTCTCCCAAAGGCGCATCCTGGAAGGACAGTGGGGACAGGGCCATGGTAAGAGGCAGACAGCTGGCTCTGCGAGAGCCTAGGGGAGAAGCGGGGAGGAGGGAGACGGCAGCCTCGGCAGGGCTGTTCCCAGGGCACGGGTGCCCATTGGGTCACGTGGCACAATCGCGTGGCACGTGGGGCTCAGTGCAAAATTAAAATGTGAATCACTTGTTTAAAAAGGAAGCATCATTACTATTACTAAAATACAGAGTGTTTTCTTTCTTCCATAGTCTTTTTGGTTTTAGGCTTTTTGTTTTCATTTTATATGGAAGACAGAGACAGGGTTCTTCCATTCGCGGGTTCACACTGCGAATGTCTGCAGCAACCAGGAGCCAGGAACTCCATCCAGGTTTCCTGCACAGTGTCAGGAACCCAAACACTTGAGCCATCACTGCTGCCCCCCAGAATCTGCCTTTTTTGGAGATTGGAGTCAGGAACCACACCAGGGCATGGAGCCCAAGCACCTGACATGGGATGCCGGTATCTTAATCAGAATCTTCATTGCTAGGCCAAACACCTGCCCCTGTTCTGCTTCTTGAAACATAACACGTTAATCTACTGATGCTCTACCTTTGAGTTACTGATAAATAGAAAGGGCTGACAGGAACAAGAGCTGAAGCTGGGGACAGGTGTCATGGCACAGTGGGTTAAGCCACCACTTGGGATGCCTGCATCCTATATTGGAGAGCCTGATTCAAGTCCTGGCTACTCTGGCTCAATCCAGCTTCCTGCCAGTGCGTGTGCTGATATGTGGGTCTCTACCACCCACGTGGGAAACCTGAACTTAGTTGTGAGCTCCTGGCTTTGATCCCTGTCCAGCTTCAGCTGTTGAGGGCATCTGGTGGTGATGCCAGTGAGTAGAAACTCTCTCCATGTCTGTCAAGTGAGTTATTTTTACATATGCCAATTACACAAAGATTTCCAAAATCTTCTTGGAAGTGAAGAGGAAGTATCGTGGCACATAGGAATGTAGAATATAATTTGTGCTTAAAAAGGAGAAGGAAAAGCAATGTGTGTGTGTGTGTGTGTGCTTGTAAGCACTGGGCTGTTCCTCATGAGAATGACATCCAGGGGGGACGCTGGGCACAGAGGTCAGGATGCCTCTTGGGACACATACAGCCCATAGCAGATGTTGGAGTGCTTGGGTTCAAGTCCCGGCTCTGCTTCCAATTCCAGCTTCTTGCTAATGTGTACCCTGGAGGCAGCAAGTGATGGCCCAAGTGCTTGGATCCCTGCCACCTAACATAGGAGTTGCCAGTTCCTGACTTCAGGCTAGCCCAACCCTGCCTATGGGTGTGCATTTGAGGAGTGAACCAGTAGATGGAAGATCTCTGGCAAAAAAGAAAGAAAGAGAGAGAGAGAGAGAAAGGGAGAGGGAGAGAGAGAGGGAGGGAGGAAGGCAGGAGAAGAGAGGAAGAGAAAGAAAGGGAGAGAGAGAGAAAGAAAGGAAGAGAGAAAGAACAGTAATTAAAAAGAAAGAGTGTTCTCTGAGAAACTGAGTCTGGGTGCCTTACTTTTTTTTTTTTTTTTTTTTTTTTTGAAAGGCAGAGAGACAAAGTGCCCAGAAAATCTACCCGAGTCTCTGTGGATGGCGCTTGAGCCGTCATCTGCTGCTACACAAGATGCATTAGCAGGAGAATGGATCAGAAGCAGAGGGCTGGACGGGAGCCAGCAGTCTTATACGGGCGCAGCTGTCCCAGATGGTGGCTGAACCCACTGCACCACAATGCCTGCCTGTAATTATTACTGTTTAAGTGATGCGTAGTGATTACACACACTTATGGGGTATAATGTGGCATTTTACTACGTTGTATAATGTGTAACAACCAGGTCAGGGTAATTGGCATAACTATCCTATCTGTCACCTCAGACATGGTTATTTCTTTGTGTTGGGGACCTCAAACATCTTCTCAGGGCGCTATTTAGAAACACTCAGTATCTCTGTCAGCACAGGTCTCTTCCAGTGCTGTGGGACACTGGGGGTTGTTGCTGCTTTCTGCCAGCACCCCAGACCCTTACCACTCTCACCATCCCACCTCCCTGATCCTTCCCAGGCCGGCTAACCACTGTTCTATTCGCTTCTTCTCTAAGATCAACCTATTAACTTTCACGGATGAGAGTACTCCAAAGTTTATAGAAAATGGAATTAAAATGAATTGCATTAAAATGGAATTAGAAGTGCTGGGCCCAGTCAAAGCCAGGAGCCTGGAACTCCATCTGGGTCTCCAATGCCAGTCCCATTAAAAAAAAAAAAAAAAAAAGTGTATTTATTTGAAAGGCAGAGTGACAGAAGGAGAGACACAGAGAAAGAGAGAGACTAAGAAATCTTCCATCCACTGGTTCAGTCATCAAATGCCTGCAGCAGCCAGGGCCGAGCCAGGCTGAAGCCCGGAGCCAGGACCTCCATGCGAGCCGCCAGTGGGTAGCAGGAGCTCAAGTACTTGGGCCTTCCCCTGCTGCCTCCAAGGCGTATTGGCGGGGAGCTGGTTCAGAGGCAGAGCAGCCAGGACTTGAACCAGCGTTCAGATATGGGAGGCTGGTGTTGCGGGCGGCAGCTTAACCTGCTGCTGCACAACACCGGTGCCCAGTGTTTGTCGTCCTGCGCCGGGGTCACCTCTCTTAACACAGTGTCCTGCAGTTCCAGCCACGCTGCTGTAAGTGGCAGGAGTCCACGCTTCCTGGTGGCTGCATAGTATCCCGCTGTGTGTGTGTAACAGGGTTCCCTCGGCCACCCGGGGACGCGCAGTTGATTCGGCAGTTGTGAAGAGTGTGGACGTGAAATGAGGTTGCAGGTGTAAAATCTGTTTCCTGCCAGCAGTCCTGGCTCCCAAGCCAGGGGGCTTTTCTAGGGAGCAGCACTTCTGGGCGAGCTTCTGGCATCTCGCCCGGCCCCTCTGAGGTCCTGAGATGGGAGGGAGCGCTCACTCCTTCTGATGGTGGGGGGCGGGCATGGAAACGCAGGCGGGGTTGGGGGGGTGCTCCGAGCAGCGGCTGGGGGAAGAAAGAGTGTCCTCTGGGGTGTCACAGGGCCCAGGCCTGGTGTGTGGGTGTCGCGAGGCTGTGGTGGGGGTCCAGGGAGGAAGCTGCTAGCAAGCGGTTGGTTTGGGAACCACCAGGTCTGGGCAGGTTTGCCTGCGTGTGGTGCCGAGTCCCTGCCATGCTTTGAAGGACAGGGACCGGGAGCCAAGCGCAGCAGCAGCCCCAGAGGCTAGGTAGTGCGGCAGCAGGGATGAGCAAGCGGCACAGAGAGCCTCCCTCGGCTCCAGGGCTGCAGCCACCGCCACCTTCTCCCGCCTCAGAGCGCCTTGTTTTCCTAAGGGAACGCTTGGGGCCTCCTCCCGGGACTCCTGGGTCGGGGGCTCTGCACACAGGCACTGACGACCCCGCCTACGCTTGGGGCCTCCTCCCGGAACTCCTGGGTCGGGGGCTCTGCACACAGGCACTGACCACCCCGCCTCTCTCATGCAGGTGCTGAGGGACGTCCTCAAGGACCTCTACCAGCTGCTGAAGCACGTGGTGCGCGCGGAGCCCGATGACGTGGCCAAGCTGCACGCCCAGCTGGCCCTGGAGGAGCTGGACGAGATCATGAGGAACTTCCTGTTCCCCCCACAGAAGCTGGAGAAGAAGATCGTGGTCCTGCCCTAGGCGCAGCGCAGGGCACATGGGGGAGGGAAGGCCCCTCCCCGCGCATCTTCCAGCAGGTGGTCCCGCTGTGGCTGACGCTGGAGGTGGCTTTGTGATGCTGGTCACGTGGGTCTCCAAGTGACCTCATGCATCTACGTTGCCATCCTGCTTCCAGCCCGAAGCCCATGCAGTTAGAAGATAAAAGGGGACAGACCTCTTCCATCTGCACATCTGTCCCTGTCCTGTATCGTTCAGAGAGAGAGGGCCTCTGGTGGGAGCTGGCTGGTGGGCGTGTGCTCTGACCTGACTGGCGGCGTTTGATGAGTGGGCTCTCCCTCCGTGGCCACCCACACAGCCTGCATGCCGCACTGCTCCGTGCCGAGATTGTCCTTCCTGTGCCGTGGGCACTGGCGGAGCCAGGCATCCCAGACTGGGGAGAGCAGATGGAGGTGGGGAGGAGAGGGGAACGGTCACCAGAATGTGCAAAACGGAATAAAGGGATCCTGGCTGGAAAGAACCCGAGCTCTGAATCTGGTCTTCCGGCATGGAGACGGACAGCCGTGGAGGTGAGGAGGCTTGGGCCCAGCCGGGTGGGTCTCCCCAGAAGGCTAAGCCCTGTATTTGTCCTCCTGGGCTCTGGTCTTTTGCTCCCTCTGCGACTCCTGTGTGCTCAGAGTGCTCTCTTCCTCTCCATGAGAGATGGATGTCCGGGCGATGGGTCAGGATGTCCAGACGATGGGTCAGGCTGCCAAGGGTTTGCATTACCAGTGGCCTGATGCCACTGATTCATGGACGCAGCAGTATTTGAAAGGCTAAATGAGAGAAAGGGAGAGAGAGAGAGATCTTCCACCCACTGGCTCATTCCCCAAATGCCCACATCAGCCAGGGCTGGGCCAGGCTGAAGTCAGGAGCCAGGAACTCACTCTGAGTCTCCCCCCGGGAGGCAGGGACCCAAGTACTTGAGCCGTCACCTGCTGCTCCCAGGGTGTGCATTTGCAGGAAGGTGGAATTGGAAGCACATCTGGGACTTGAACCCAAGCTGTCTGGTGTGGGATACAGGCATCCCAAGCGTTGTCTGAACTGCTGCCTCAAATGCCTACCGCTGTAAATTTATTTTTATTTATTTTATTTTATTTTATTTTTATTTTATTTTATAAGATTTACTTATATATTTGAGTTACAGACAGAGAGAAGGAGAGACAGAGAGAGAGGTTATCCATCTGATGGTTCACTCCCTAAATGGCCACAACAGTTGGAGCTTGGCTAATCCTGAGCCAGGAGCTAGGAGCTTCCTCCTAGCTTGGCTGGGCCAAGCCAAAGCCAGGTGCTGTCTCCCACATGGGTGCAGGGGCCGAATTAATTGGACCAGCCTTTGCTGCTTCCCCAGGGAGCTGGATTAACAGGGAGTGAGATCAGGAAGTGGAGCAGCCGGGACTTGAACTGGTGCCCATATGGTTTGCTGATGTTGCATGCGGTGGCTGTAACACAACACTGGTCCCAATTATTAGGGTTTTTAAAATTACTGGGGGCCGGCACTGTGGTGTAGCAGGTAAAGCCACTGCCTACAGTGCCAGCATCCCATATGGGCACCAATTTGAGTCCTGGATGCTCCACTTCCAATCCAGCTCTCTGCTATGGCCTGGGATAGTAGTAGAAGATGTCCCAAGTGCTTGGGGCCCTGCATCTGCATGGAGACCCAGAAGAAGCTCCCGGCTCCTGGCTTAGGATCGGCGCAGCTCTAGCCGTTGTGGCCAATTGAGGAGTGAACCAGCAGATGGAAGACCTCTCTCTCTCTCTCTCTCTGCTTCTCCTTCCCTCTCTATGTAACTCCAACTTTCAAATAAATAAATAAATCTTTAAAAAAAAAAAAAGAAATTACTAAATAATTCTTCCAAGGTTCTTGGGAAAGAGCTTGAAAACTGTAAGATGGTAAATCACTAAACTTGCATGTCAGGTGGCACAGAACTCCAAGGGAAGTGACATCGCTGCTTGATGGAGCCCAGGAGCCACGCCCACCTTCTTGCTGCTGGCCCTCCAGGTGCCCTGAAACCACCTCTCCCACGGAGGTTCTCTGGTGCTCACCTTTGACCTCCTCCCTCGTCACTTGGGACGTGACTCCCCCGTGACACTCACTCTCTCTTTTGCCTGGCCTTGTCCCCCTGCTCTGCCCTCCCTTCCCAGGCCTGCTGCCCGCAGCCCCCTTGGCCCATGGGGGATGGCGTTGCTGCAGGAGACGGGCAGGTCCCAAAACAGCGGCTGCACCAAGCCCCGGCCTCTGCGCGAGCGTCGCCCGCTTGTTCAGGTTGGACTTGCTGCGAGTTCTGGAAGGCTTCCTCTCTGCTCTGTTTTTCTTCCTCTTGGCACAGGCTTGCCTTCTGCCAGCCCTCTGTGGTTCCACCAGAAATCTGCGCTTTGGCCTCGCTCCTTATCGCCTCTCCGCACACAGCTTCCACAGCCCCTAATCTCCTGCATCGGGCTCGCTCTCCTCCGTCCCCTCACCTCCCTGTGGCTCTGCCCTCCCGGCCTCATTCCAGAGCACATGTGCCAGGGTCAGGAGGGCAGGAAAGCAAGTCCCAGGCAGTGACCGCCACTGATTAAGCACCTACTGTGTGCCAGATGCTGCAGAGAGCACAGCAGCACCCCGGACACACACAACCCTCTCCTCAGGGAAGCTTGTACCGCGGCACAGGGAGACGGAGAGGAAGAGAGGCACTGTCCCGTGGTGATGGGTGCTGGGGCAGGCGCGAGGAGTGCGGTGCGCACAGAGATGGCCTCCCCGGGAAGCTGACGTGTGAGTGCAGACGGGAGGGGGGGAAGGGACAGCGTGGAGGTAATCTGGGGGAGAGCAGGTGCAAAGGCCCAGAGGTGACACAGGTCTGGCAGGCTTCAGGAAGAGCCAGGGGCAGTATGGCTGAAGCAGAGTAGGGGAGAGGAATGGCGGGGGGTAGGGGGAATCCCCAGGAGCCTTGGGGCTGCTCTGGCAGCCTGTTTTCACCTGAGGCCCCTGCAGCTGGTTTCTGGAAAGCACTGTGAGGCCAAGATGGGCACTGCTGTGACACAGAGCTACTTTTGTTCCTACCTGGCCACTCTCACCCCCGCCATCACAAGGCAGCGGCTCGCGGCACCCCTTCCCTGCCCGCCCCAACGTGACCACTGTTGCTTCCGTGCTACTGCGCCTCTTCTGCAGCAGCGGCTTCTCCCGCAGGTGTGCAGATCGCCCTCGGCCACCCAGCCGCCTGTCCCTTTGTCTCAGGGGGTGGCTCAGTGAAGCCGGCCTGCCACCTGCCAGCGACCCTGCCAGCAGTTTGCCGCAGTGGTGAGATTGGCTGTGACATCTGAAAGTTGGTCATTGCCTGGGAAGGCATGGGATGAGTCACCAGACCTGTGCAAAGCCAAAGCCAGCAAGCCCTGCAGCCGCACGCAGCAGCCTCACCGCCGCCATTGGCAGTGCCGCTGTGCCGGGAGCAGGCTCGCTGCTCGATGCCCGCTGCCCAGGGCGGGGACACTGCGTGCCTCCGGACAGTCTCTGCTGCCGGCGGGCTCAGGCAAGCCAGGGGACCATAGGCCCTCCCCATCAGCCCTGGGAAGGCCCAGCTCCTCAGAGCCACTCGGGCTCTCAGGAGGCCTCAGGTTTCGTGCCCCTCCTGCAGGTGACCCTCTGCTGTCTGTAGAGTGCAGCAACAGGATCCATTGCTGTGTTTGCTTGAGTGTGGAAAGTCGTTGTCCACGCCACAGCCAACTGGGGAACGGGGATGTGAGTTCAGCAGGACGCGGTGCCCAGCCCCCTGGCTCCCAGCCAGGAGCCCCATGTTGGCCACACGGGGAGCCCTCCGTGAGTGTTTGGACATGATGCTGAGTGCTGTGGCACTTCTGGGGAAAACCAACAGTCTGCAAGGGGAGGGCAGTTACAGGTGCAAACTGCAGCGCCCATCTGGACCAGGGACCCCAGCCCAGGGGCCCCCGAGGAAGTCCCGGGGCTCCACTGCCCCAGCACCAGCGAGGAGGAAGAGTGCCTAGCCCACAGGCACAGCTGCCCTGGCTGCTTGGGTGTGTGTGTGTGTGTGTGTGTGTGTGTGATCAGTTGATGCATGTTATGTGACTTGTAGTGAACTGAATGGGTGTATAACAAAACGTTCCCACAATCTCACCTCCACTCCTTCTCCAAGTTTCGCCTGACAAGCTGAGCATAACGGTGTGCAGGTCTCTGTGACAATGTCTTAGAGCCGTCAGTAGTTGTGTGCCTTAGAAACGGCCCGTCGGTGCTCACAGATCTGTGTCCTTCGCCGTCCCAGCGTGGTCTCCATTGTTTGCCGAACCATAGCGCGGTCAAGCGTGTGTACCCATGGATAGTCAGTTGAGTCATGTCTATCCTCCAGTGATTTAAAAAAAAGTGTTTTATGTATATGAAAGGCAAAGAGAGAGTGTGTTCCCATCAGATGGTTCACTCCCCAAATTCCGGCAATGCTTGGGGGCAGGGGAGGGGGGAGGCAGGAACTGGAAATTCAGGACTCCCGCGTGGGTGGCGGGAACCCAACTCCAGGGGGCATCACTGCGGCCACCTAGGGTCAGGGAGTGAGAGCTGCGGCCACGGTTAGGTCAGGCTGAGCGCCTGCCGCCAAGTGAGGCTTAAGTACGCCTTCATTACTGAAGTGTCTCTTTTTATATCCTCAGAGGCCCGAGTGCCGAATCCAGAAGGCAGGAATAGTTTAAATGTTAATGCCAAAATGCTACCCCCAAAGTCTGTGCTGAGCTCCACTTCCCCCTTCCCAGCTGACTTTGCTGTAACACCCACGAAATGCAAGCTCCGCCTCCAAAGCAGTGTTGGCACCACTGGGGAGCACTCCCCACCCCATCCCAGAGTGCCGGGATTCAGGCCTGGTTCTGCATGTGGTCCAGGCACCCGCTTCCTGCTGACGCACTCCCCGGGAAGCAACGGGATGGTTCACCCATGTGGGAGACCTGGCTGGAGTCTGGGCTCCTGGCCTTGACCTGGCACAGCCGCAGTTACTGCAGGCATTTGGGGAATGAAACAGTGAATGGGAGATTCTCTCTCTCTCTCTCTCTCTCTCTCTCTCTCTCTCTCTCTGTCGTTTTGCCTGTTACATACAACAAATAAGTAAGTGAAAAAAAGATGTTTAAATCAGAATGGGCACGTCTTCAGGGGTTGGAGTGTCCTGTGTACCGCAACCTCAGCAACTTGCCCTGCCCACTCTACCCGCCCCAGCAGCCATATCTCAGCTCCAAGGGCAGTTAGTGGAGAGAAACCTTGACCCCTGCAGTTCTGGCTAAAAGGACTTTGACCCCACTCGGCTCTGTGCCTCTATCTGCCCTGCAGTTCTGGCTAAAAGGACTTTGACCCCACTCGGCTCTGCGCCTCTGTCCTTGTGGAGGGAACCCATTCTCTGGGCTTTGGAGGGTCCCCAGGATGGTGACCGTACTTCCCAAACCAGACCTAAGGTCTGCTGGCCCCTCTAAGCAGTGGGGTCATCCCATGAATCCGGGATGAAGGGTGGTTGGAGCCCTTCCCCCATCACTGGACGCCACGGTCACTGTCGCAGGGAGACCTGCTGGAGCTCTTGATGCCTTCCTGCGCCCATTCATCCACTTGCTCCTCGCACTGGGCCTGGGAGACAGGCATCGTTAGTACCCTGTTTCACAGATGGGAAAACAGGCCCACAAGAGGCTAATGACTTGGGCCAGCTTACATAGGTGGTAAGAAGTTACCAAACCGGTATCTGGACCCAGGCAGTCTGGCCCCAAAGGCTGTGACTTAACCGCAGTGCTTTGCATAGATACTGTTTCCAAGCCGCAAGCCTCTGCCTTAGTGTGAGGCTAGACCACGTGGGCCTGCTCGTTTAAATGGGCGCCTGCGTCAAGTCCAGGTTTGCCGCTCCCCACGCCCCCAGCCCCGTGCCCTCACAACCGCGTCCTCGGCCATCACATCCGCCCGCAGACCCCAGCACTTGCTGTGCCCCTGTGCTCAGCACCAGGGCCCAGGTAGCTTCCGGTTCTGCAGCCCATCTGCTCCCGCCCTTCAGCAGCCTGGGGAAACAGCTTACTGAAGGGCTGCTGTGCTGTCAGGGTGGCCCAGGGAGTGCACCTCTAAGGCCGCCTTCCTGGGAACAGAGGAGGCAGGAAGCCCGGGCACGAGTGCAGATCACTAAGTGAGCGGGTCTTCCCAGTGAGCACAGCACCTGCGCTCTCGAGAGGTGCGGCTTTGGTTTATCCTTAACCCCTTCATCCATCAGGAGCAGGGCTCCGGCAATCGGCTGCTCAGAGCATAGGCACGTTGGCGGCTCAGTCCATACCCTTCCTTGAGACAGGAAAAAGAGGCTGGATTCATGGCCATCTCTTGGGGAAGGGAAAAAGGACGGTCCCAAGAGGTGAATTCTCGCACGCAGCGAGCCGACGTGCAGCGGTGGGGGGTGGGGCGAGCACCCCGAGGGAGCAGAGGAACTTCCCTCCCTCCCCAGCAGGCGCCCGGGGCCAGGGCCTCTGCTGATTGCAGGGCAGGGCGCGCAGGGGCGCCTCCGCGGGGGAGCCGGCAGAGCGCGGGGCCTTTAAGTGGCTCATTAAATGATGTCAGATGTCAGCCTCACCGAACAGTGCCGGGTGGGGCTTCTCAGCAGCGCAGCCCCAGTCAGCACGCACAGGTAGCAGCCACCTGGCTCCGGGAGAACAAAGCCGCCGCCGCCGCCGCCCGCTCGGCGTTTCCGGAGTTTCTAGCACAAGCCCCCTCCCCTCCCCCACGCAGGCCTTTATTGGACCACACACCACTTTCAGAACTTCGAGACCTCTGGCGTCTGCGGCGTTCAGGCTGGCAAAAGGCCAGCCTGAAATTAGGGCAGAGAACAGCGATGCGGAGCGTTGGGGGGGGCGGGGTGGCGCGGGTCCCCACCCCACCCCCCTAAAAAACGTTGATGCTGGGAGACTGCAAAGAGCAAGGCCCCCGCCTGAGTCCAGCCGGTGCCTCTGTGGTTGAACCCAGGGCCTGGGAGAGAATGCGGGGGAGCTCAATTCGCTCCAGGAAAGAAGCCCAGGCCCTCCTGGGCCTGCAGAGCCCCGAGGTGCGCCAGCTCCCGCATTCAGAGGACAGAAGCCAGCTTCCGCATTCAGAGGACAGAAGCGTCCACTCGTCGTCCCCCACCAAGGGCCGGCTGGTTCGTCCCTGACCTTCTGGAAGAAAAGCAAGCAGCGCCCTTGCCAGCAAAATGAACCTCTGAGATCCGCTGCCAGGTGCCACGGAGACCTGGGCTCGACTGGGCCAGCCCTCCCTGCGTCTCCTTGGCTCGCCTTCCCACTGTCCAGTTCGAACCCATGTCTTGTCTCCCTCGTTCCTGCTGTCTTGTTGGCTCACTCATTCACTGTCGTTGTTGTTGTTTTTTAAGATTTTTATTTATTTAAAAGAGTTACAGAGAGGTAGAGACAGAGAGAGGGAGGTCTTCCATCTGCTGGTTCACTCCCCAGTCGGCTGCAATGGCCAGAGCTGCGCTGATCTGAAGCCAGGAGCCAGGAGCCTCTTCCTGGTCTCCCAGGTGGGTGCAGGAGCCCAAGGACTTGGGCCATCTTCTACTGCTTTCCCAGGCCATAGCAAAGAGCTGGATTGGAAGTGGAGCAACCAGGACTGAAACTGATGCCCATATGGGATGCCAGTGCTGCAGACCGGGGCTTTAACCTGCTGTGCCACAGCGTCAGCAACCTCTTAGGTCTTTGAAGTGTTCATTCAAACAGGTGTCTGCGTGGGGGCTGGGCAGTCAGGGGGCTGAAGGAGAAACAGCAAGGCCCGAAACACTCCAGGGCCCCGCCCCTCACCGGCTGCCTGCCCGCCCCTCTCAGTGCCAGAGAGGCACTTGCTGGTCCCCTGGCTGGGTGAGTGGAACCCTCAGGATGCCTCTCAGCCCAGGCGGCCCTAATGCAGCCCCCAGGGACTCCTTGCATTGATCTGGGATGGGTCCCAGGCATGAGTGTGGTTTACAAAGCACCCCAGGGTCTCAGAGTGTCCTTGTGAGAACCTCTGCATGTGCCCCCCCTCAACCCCCGCTCAGCTTTTCTGTAACTGCTTTTATCTGGGGTCCTGCCCTGGACCCTGCTGTGACAGTGACTAATGGAAAAAGAGGAGGGAGAGCCGAGGTGCCAGCGCGTTGAAGAACCAACCGTGCTTGAGTCTGTCCTGCAGCGCCAAGTGAATTTGGGATGTGAGCCTGAAGCTGTTTTGTGTCCCTCCTGCTGACCTGGTAACCTTGGCCTTCCACCAACACCTGGGGAAGTTGTGTGTGTCCACATGGCGTCACGGTCACGCGTGTGGACGAGCACATGGGTCCTTGTGTGGGGGTAGGTTGACAATACCCAAGGGAGAATTCCTGGGACTTTCTCAGGCGGGAGAGCATTGATGCTGTCATCATTCTTGGAAGTGGCTTTCGGGGAAAAGCACTCTCCCTCCCGGGGGCTCCTGGAGCCCTCACTGACCGTGCAGCTCCCTGCCTTAGCCAGGGTCTCTGTGACTGGCCGAGGGAAGTGAGAGCTGCAGGTGGCTGGGCTGTGCCAGCCAGGCTGTGGCCTTTGAACAGTGCGCTCTGGGTGCTGGCGCAGCTGGCACAGCCCTACACACGCACCTGGATCCCTGCCCACTTCTTTCAAAGGAACAGTGTGTGTGTGTGTGTGTGTGTGTGTGTGTGTTGGGGGAGGGGGGTTGAAATAAAGCACCCCAAGGGAGTGCTGGCCACCTCTGGTCCCATGGCCTGGCCCTTCCTTCTGTATTTATTGCTTTCACTGCAGACCAGGTGACGCAGGCTGCCCGCACCCCGACCCAGATTAGCAGGAAACTCAGTGGACTGACAATTCATACTATTCTAAAACACTTTATTACAAATTTTTTTTTTTTGCTAATAGAAAATGCAGAAACTGCAGAGGAAAAAGAAAAGGTAAAGATTAAAAAAAATCCATTGTTCTACCACGTGACCTCAAATTTTATGTTCAGTGTGATCTTACTGTTTGGGTGAACTCCTCCCTTGCCTTTAAGTCACAGGGTTTTAAGGAAAACATAACATAAACTTATTCATCCATACAATTTTATATCCTGTATGTTAACACGGAACCATGTTCTTTTTCTTTTTTTTTTTTCATTTTCCTACAATCTGTTCATCAACGTAATTGTTAGTAGCTGCACACTGTCCCATCAGGAAGGTAGGTTAGGGTTGAAGACTGTCTACTGGATTTTTCTCCTATATCACCTCGGGGCTGGAGAGAAAGGAAAGATGGCCGGGTAGAGCTTTGTCTGCTCAGGATTCCAAGAAAAACCTCTCCAGGTCTGGCTTGCTCCTCGGCCACCAGTCTGCTGTGCCCTTGTCATCCTGACCTTCAAGCCAGCATCAAAGAGCCCGGCGCCCCCAGCAGAGCACAGGCCCCTGAGTTTGAAAGGAAAATGATTTTTCCGGCACAAGGGCGAGAGACTGGAGTTAAGATCCAAGCTTTGTAACTGCCGTGCAGGAAAGTCATTAGCCTGCTTCTTCAAACACCTAGGTTCGGCCCTGCTCACGGGCACTTGTCGGGGAGAGGGGCCACCCATGAAAGGGTCACTTTGTTCAGGAGTGGGGCCGGGCGGTGGCCAGGGTGCGCGCTTCCCTCTTTGAATTATGTATTAACTAGTACTGCGGCTTCAGCGCCTGGAGGAGAAAGCCCTCTTTATCAGCAGGGGGAACACACCTTGCCACTCCACGGAAGCCATTTCAAATCCATCCTCGTTAGCTTCAAGAGGTTTCCATGGTGGTCGGCCCAGGGGAAGTGGAGGGGCTGGAGCTCAGGGGGACTGAGGGAGGCCTGCGTGGCTTGGCTGCCATCCCTGGTTCCGTTTTGCTTTGCTAGAAGTTGTGGGCTCCATGCCAGGGAGGGGCACTGAGGCGTGAGGCCCGGGGATGAGGGGCCTGTGGAGGTGGAGTCCCCCTCCTCCTCCTCCTCCCTCCCCTCCCTCCCCCACCCCTACTCCGAGGCCAGCCCAGCAGCACAGCGGGCCCAGGGGCCACCTGATGGCTGCAGGCTGTGCCCCAGCTTCTAGCACCAGTGAGGGCAGACTGGTGGGCTCCTGCTGGTGCAAGGTATCTGAGCCTCTCAAGAGTCTGGGCTTGCAAATGGCTTGAAAGGTGGGATCTGCAGCCTCAAACCTTACAAAGCTTTGAGAAAGGCTCCTCGGACTCCACACCCGGCTTGCCTCTTCCTCTCCACCTCCCACCCCACCTCCGCCACAGGAGTTGTCGCTGCCTGCCCTTGTCCTCACCCCCCGAAGCTGGCACCAGCAGTCCTCGGCGTGGCCCCTCCCCAGCCCCGTGGTGGTTGCTGTACCCTACTCCTAGTCCTTACCCCCAAAAGCCACCAGCGCAGCCTTCCCTGGGCCACTGCACTCCGACAGCCGCCATTGGGATGGACAGACGTCCACAAGCCATCGGAGGCCACCCAAACCCCCCACAGGGAGCCCTCTCAGTAACTGGACTTGCGGGGGCCCTGCTCCCGCAGCGGCCTCAGCTGGGAGCTCCTTGGTGTCCATCGCTTCTTTCATCCGGGCCTCTCACAGCCCTCCTTCACACACACCTCACCCCTTCCTGTGCCCATGGCTGCCCTTAGGCTGTGGCTGTGCTGTTTCCTCTCTATTCAGTAGCTCAAGTTCTCAGTGAAACCCTGCCCAGCCCGCTCGAGCCCAGAGACCGCTTTCCCGAAACCCTTGGTGTCTTCCAGTGGATGCGATTTCCAACATCTTCTCATCTACTGCCCTGCACAGTGACTGCATTTGTCACGCGTCTTTGTCTTCTAGGTGACAAAGCCTAGGACCAGCCCAAGACCCCTGGGTGCCCAAGCACAGTTCTGCACTCACAGCAGGTCTGCAGCGTTTGCTGAATGAATGTTGAAACGCAGCATGGATCCTCCCCCGTACAGCCTAAGAGGGAGGCTTAGCCTCGAGCCAGTGTGGCAGCCAGTCTGGCCGCATCTGTGTTCCTGTTCTCAAGCGGCTGACTATGGAGTTAGTCCTATTTCTAAGTCCCCAGGGGTGAGCAGAGATGGCCTTGAGATTTACTGGATCGGCCCCTTAAAGACTCCCCAGCCACCCTCTCCTGTACCAAGGGGTGATGCAAACAGGGCATCCCTAAGTGGCTGCTAATTACAAGCATAGAGGGGCCACACAGGAGACACTCTTACCCGCCGATGACAGCGCTCTCTGGAGAAGGCACTTAGGGGGCAGTGCCCACTGGGATGGGCAGACCTGCGGTTCACTGGGAGGTTGCGCCAAGCCATTGCCCACCCTGGAGCCCACAGTGAGCCAAGCGATAGCCTGTGTGACACCGTGGGGGCCCTAGATGCTAATGAGGCTTCTGGGCCCAGGCCTAGGGAACCGGACTTGCCCAAGAGAAGAAACCATGCTGTGCCTGGCGGGGGGTGCAGAACTCTCCACGCTGGCTGCCCCCCTTCTCGCAGCTTCCAAACAGCTCACTTGGAAGCAGCCCACTGCTGCGTGTGACTCGCCAACACGTTTTGCTGGGCCTGTGGAGTACTTTCCCCCCCAACATTGGAATTGGCTACCAACAGTTAAAAAGTAGGAGATTTTCCAGTACAAGCTGGATTTCTGGCTTCTCTGGACAACAGAGCACCTGGGAGATCTGGGGCGTTCACCCCCACCAGCCCATGCCCCCAGCCGCTGCGGGTCCTTCCCGGTCTACAGTGTTGGAAGATGGTAAATCGGGGCGGGAGTTAGGATCAGATGAGTCTTCCAGTGTGCCGACTGCAAGCTGTGAGCAGGTGGCTCCGGGCTCCGGGGGCACGCCTGCAGAGAGACCCGCGTGCCCTACACACACGCATCCCCGAGCTTCTTGTCGCGTGCCCTGGAGGGCCAGGCCTGGAGCGTCAGGCTGCGGTCTGATGAACGGTAACTGGTCCCAGTGCTTACAGGGCGCTCCGAACCGGTCTCCTCATGCCTTGTCACAGCCCCATTTCTGGGATGAAGACGCTGAGGCCCACTGCCCCACAACCAGTGGTGGAGCTGGCTGGCTGACTCCCCTTAACCGCACCACAGGCTCGCCCCATCTCCGCTGTAGGTGCTCTGACCCGGCCCCTGGGGAGGACAGGAGGTCAAAACACAACCCGTGTGTGGATTCCATGCTGGTTTTTAGGAACAGGTTTGCACCCTATCAGTGATGATCGGTGTGAAACCGATTTTTGTAATCCCAAGATGGGAATGGAGGAGCAGGTGTGCCTGGGTTCCTGGCTCAGCCCGGTTGAGGACTGCGCTCTGGGGCCAAGGGAGGGGGAGGGTGGGTGGCGGCGTCCCTGAGCCCACACACTGGGGGAGCAGCGGCCAGCTCCACTCAGGCGCCTGCACATTTACATTTGTTGCAGCACGGGAGGAAGATAACTCAGGTGTGCTTGGAGGACACGCGAATTCCTTTTCTGTGGGTTTTCAGGTCTTTCTAGGGTGTAAAAACTGTGACTTCAGCCGGCTCTCAACTTTGTACCTCTCCCTGGGGCCCCCACTCCTTGCTGCCCTCCCTCCTGGACAAAGTCAGCTGGGAGTTTAGAAGGTCATGGATGTCGGAAATAAAGGTGCAGAAAAGGGGAGGAGGAACTGTTTGGGCTTTAAAGACACCGGAACCGCCGAGGTTTCTGCAAAACCATTTGCAGCTTCTGCAAACGGCCTCAAAGTCATCAGCGCCCCACTGCGGAATTCCAAGCTGAGCCTGTCACAATTGTTAACACCTTCTTCGACCAGCCTTTTCCCATTTCACAATTACTCTCCTCTGCTCCTCGTTCTTGCCAGCCGGAAGGTGCTGCTGCCTTGGATTTAGGGAGCCCTCCGCGTTCAACCAGCAGCCCCTGGGCGTGCACGAGTCGGACCGACTTCTCCGCGCTCGCCCGCTTTGCAGGGTGAGTCCGGGCGAGAAAGCGGCGCGTGGGGGCGGGGGCGGAGAGTGGCAATTTTGGCAGTGCCTGCAGGTTCTCTTCAAAGTTAACGACCCCTCAGGGTTTCAGCTGGGCACAATGACCGCCTCCCTTGGGCAGCTGAGGGAACCCAGTTTCCGACAGGGCGCAGAGGCTCTGAGTCCGAGGAGCCGCGTCTATGCGGGACCCCTCGTCCCCGCCCAGCGCCGGCCAGTGGAGCTGCCTCGGACCGAGCCGGGCAGGGGACGCTCCCTCGCGGCCCTCCCACTCCTGCCAACTTTCCCGACCCCGGGGCCTGGGGAGGGCGCCGCTCCCGGCGGGAGCGCGCGCCGCACTTAAAGGCGGTTCCGCAGGGCCGGCGCTCGGCAGTCGGAGCGTGGCGGCTGCGGAGCACCGCGGAGGGAGTCGCGGCGGCGGCGAGGTCGGAGGAGGGACATGGAGCCGCCGCGGGCCTGCTAAGCACCGAAGCGCGGGCAGCCGGCGGCACGGTGAGCGTGGGCCAGGCCCAGCAGCCCCCATTGGAGCGGCGGGCGCGCGGGGCTGCGCCGGGGACCCGGGCACGCCGGCTCCCAGGGTGCCGTATGCGGAGCGCCCGGACCTCCACCGGCTCGGCGCACTGCGGACGCCGTGTCCTGCTCCGGGAGGCCGGTTGGGCACTGTGGCAGCGCCGGGTTTCCCGGCGTTGGTTCCTGCAGCCCCCTTGCCGCTGACCCCTCCTCCCTTTCTTCCTCCATCCTCTCCTCCCTTCCTCCCTTACGGCTCCGGTTTTGTGAATGAATCGGGAGGCAGACGACCGTGCGGGGCACGAGGCTGCGTGGAGTACCCCCTCCCCCTCCCCACCTCAAGCTCGCCAAAGGTTCGGCCCCGTCCCGACACCAAGACAGCCGGCGCCTAGGTTTCTGCGGGCCAGCCGGGGCACAAAAGCACGTGTCGGCAGGACTGAGCTCCCCTTTCCTTGCCGGCTCGGAAGGGCGCAGGGGAAGGAGCCCCTGCCTGCCTCACAAGTTTCCATCCCGCCGCGGGCAGGGCGCACCTGTCAGAAGAGGCGCTGCAGACCAGGCAGCCCCTCCAAGTTTTGGGGGGCGGGTAGGGAGGGAGGCATGTATCTTTGGCTGGAGGTTTTCTCTTTGGGTCGTCTGGGGGCCCGGTCTTGGGGAGCACCCCCAGCTTCGTGTCCTTGAAGGTAGGGCACACTGGCCAGCCTGGGCCTGGCTCTTGTGGATCCTTTCTGAGCCACGGGTTTGTGGAGGGGGGAGGTGGTCCAAGCTAGGGTGACAGCCCCCTGCCGAGACCTTAACCAGAGCGCCTGATTGCACAGGGGGTATCCAGCCGCGGGATCTTTTCGGATCATCTGCGGGGAGCGCAATACAGGAGCAATGCCTTTAATTCCTGCTGGAGGAAGGAGGGGGCAGGCGACTTCGGGAAGCGCCTTTGTCTGCAGGCACACTTTGCCACGGGAGCTGGGGCCCCAGCCAGCTGAGCCGAGCCTGGTCTGCCTCTGATTCCGTGGGTTTCCCGTTTCTTACCGGCTGGGTCGTGGGAAACCGGCACGTGGGTGTGGCCGGTGCAATCTTCGCCAGGAGGTGGGGGTTGGGGGAGGGAAGTGTGGTGAATGCCTCGTGTCGCTGAACGGTGGGCACAGCCCCAGCACTGGACCGAAGCAGGGCTCCAGCTCCCTGGAGGTTGCCGGGCTGTCCTGGGCTTCCCCTGCCCCTTCCCAGAACACAGGCACTAGGTGCACAGCACCCTTCCCCTGGTACACTTGGGAGGAGAGCGTCCAGGGTGGCATGTTGAGGGGTTAGCGTTAATAAAAGGAGGGGGGTGTCCTGCAGAGGAAGCACGCAGCAGGCTCCCCGGGATGGCGGTGCAGGGCGCCCAGAGGCCACGCTTCCCGGAGAGCCCAAGCTGCCAACAGCTTTTTCCGGCCCAGGCTGCTGGTGCCTGCGTCTTACTTAGGCAGTAACTGCGTGTTCCTCAGCACCCTGCGTGCAGGAGCGGTGTGTTGGGGTTGGAGCTGAGTGAGACCTAGAGGTGTAGCTTGCCTGTCTGCAAAGCTGAGTGAAAACAGGACCCACAGACTCGTCCCTGAGAGGCAGGGAGGTGGCCTGGGTGGGAATGGAGGGCAGGGAGCAGCTCTTGCGAGCCTCACGGTGTCCTTGAAGGAAACCAGCCAGCCTTAGCACATGCTAGCCCTTGGGCTGATGGCTTTCCACGTTCACTGCCTACCTAGCAGGAAACTACCTGGTAGTGGTGGGGAGACCATGTCCTCAGCTGTCTTCACAGAAACCGCTGTTCCCAGCAGGCATTAGGAGACTTAGTTGCCAAGTGGGAACCTGGCTTTCTTCCCTGGAGTGGCCAGGCAGGGGTCCAGCCCGGAGTCTGCACCAGGCACTAGGACCAAGCAGCTGGCTCCCTAGGCAGCCCCCTCTCTCAGGAGGCTGCTGCAGTTCCCCCAGGGCTTCCACGTCCAAGGGGCAGCTCATTGCCTCCCTGCCCGGTCTGCTTTTCCCGCCGGCTTTCCCTTTTTCTCCTGCCTCTCACACAAATGAGAACAAGGTGAGAAGGCAGGGAAAGTTTCTCTGACTGTGCTGAGAAGCCTGGCACCTTTATTTCCTGCTGTTTGTCTCTTCCTCCCCCATTTTCTTCATGAGCCTTGTGGGGGGCTGTGCTTTGTGGGTGAACATCCCCTGGTGAGTGAGGGCATGCCCCGGGCTGTGTCTGGCTGCTGAGGCAGATGGCGGTGGGCTTTGGCTTGTCAGTAGTAGATGCTACCGCAAGTGCTTTCTTTACATGTGTCACTTGTTTAACCCTCAAAGATGCTGTGAGGTTAGAACCGCAATCGGATCTAAAGACTAAGGTTAAGGCAGTGGCAGAGCGGGACTTAAACCTCCGTAGGCAGCTTCTGGCTCTAGAAAGTCTTGCTCAAGCTCAGTAAGTGACCATGGATTTTATTCATGGGTCAAACTGCAAGAATGCCTGTACACCCACAGACTGAAAATGCTGCTGCCCGCCTGACCCCACCTCTTTCGCCCCCTGCCAGATGCCAGTGCAACTGACAACAGCCTTGCGTGTGGTGGGCACCAGCCTGTTTGCCTTGGCGGTGCTGGGTGGCATCCTGGCAGCCTATGTGACAGGCTACCAGTTCATCCACACAGAGAAGCACTACCTGTCCTTCGGCCTGTACGGCGCTATCCTGGGCCTGCACCTGCTCATCCAGAGCCTGTTTGCCTTCCTGGAGCACCGGCGCATGCGGCGGGCCGGGCGGCCGCTGAAGCTGCCCTCACGGCGGCGCTCTGTGGCGCTCTGCATCGCCGCCTACCAGGAGGACCCCGACTACTTGCGCAAGTGCCTGCGCTCAGCCCAGCGCATCGCCTTCCCTGACCTCAAGGTGGTTATGGTGGTCGATGGCAACCGCCAGGAAGACGCCTACATGCTGGACATCTTCCATGAGGTGCTGGGTGGCACTGAGCAGGCCGGCTTCTTTGTGTGGCGCAGCAACTTCCACGAGGCAGGCGAGGGCGAGACCGAGGCCAGCCTGCAGGAAGGCATGGAGCGCGTGCGGGCTGTGGTGCGGACCAGCACCTTCTCGTGCATCATGCAGAAGTGGGGAGGCAAGCGTGAGGTCATGTACACAGCCTTCAAGGCCCTCGGCGATTCAGTGGACTACATCCAGGTAAGGGTGCCTCCCCAGGAACGGGTATGCCAGCATGTGTCCCGCCAGCTGGAGTGCTCCGAGAATTTGGGGTTCAGTCTGGGGCCCCTGTGTCGTGCACATTCCTTTCCTGTCCTTAAGGCAAAAGGGCGTAATGCTCTGAACAGCAGTCCCGGATGCAAGTGTGGTCCCACTGTCCCATAGAGCTGTGAATTTGGGTGTAACTTGGGATTCTGGTCCCCACAGTAACAGCAAGCTGGTATACAGCATCCACTTACTTCATTACCGGCAATGTTTGAGGCACTTCAACCTTATTGGCTCCTTTAATCCTGGATGCAGAGGGTGGGTGGCTGCATTGTGATGCGTCAGATTAGGCTGCTGCCCACAATGCCGCATCCCTTACCAGAATGCTGGTTCATGTCCCGGGTGCTCTGCTTCCAACCCAGCTTCCTGTGATGTGTCTGGGGAGGCAGCAGAAGATGGTCCAAGTGTCTGGGCTCCTGCCACCCATGTGAGACCAGGATAGAGCTTCTGGCTCCTGCCTGCTCTAACCTCAGAGTTGGAGCCGTCTGGGGAGTGAACCAGCAGATGGAAGGTCAACTAAATCTTAAAAATACTCAGAGGGAGTAATAACTTTTTTTTGTTTTTAATTTTTGGACAGGCAGAGTGGACAGTGAGAGAGAGAAAGGTCTTCCTTTGCCGTTGGTTCACCCTCCAACGGCTGCCCCGGCTGGCGCGCTGCAGCCGGCGCACTGCGCTGATCCGATGGCAGGAGCCAGGTACTTATCCTGGTCTCCCATGGGGTGCAGGGCCCAAGCACTTGGGCCATCCTCCACTGCACTCCCTGGCCACAGCAGAGGGCTGGCCTGGAAGAGGTGGATTAGCCTATTGAGCTATGGCGGCGCCGGCCTACCACTCTGCCTTTTAAATAAAATCCTAAGAAAAAGTTATAACGGGCCGGCACCGCGGCTCACTAGGCGCAACCCGGCACACCGGGTTCTAGTCCCGGTCGGGGCGCCGGATTCTGTCCCAGTTGCCCCTCTTCCAGTCCAGCTCTCTGCTGTGGCCCAGAAAGGCAGTGGAGGATGGCCCAAGTGCTTGGGCCCTGCACCCCATGGGAGACCAGGAGAAGCACCTGGCTCCTGGCTTTGGGTCAGCGTGGTGCGCTGGCCGTAGCGGCCACTGGGGGGTGAACCAACGGAAAAAAGGAAGACCTTTCTCTCTGTCTCTCTCACTGTCCACTCTGCCTGTCAAAAAAAAGGGGGGGGGGGCAGAGTGGTAAAGAGCTCTTCGAAATGGCCATTGAAGCCAAGAGCCTGTAACTTCCTTCTGGGCCAACCATGTGGGAGGCATGTTGCTGGTAGGGATCCAAGTACTTGGGCCGTCCTCTACTGCTTTTCCAGAATCGTTATCGGGAAGCTGGATCAGAAGCAGAGCAGCCAGGTCTTGAACTTGGATATGAGGTGCTGGCAGCAGCTTAACCCAATGCTATAATGCTGGCCCCTGGGGCTAAGAACTATTACTATGTCCACCCAGCAAGCGAAACACAAAGCACTGAGGCCAAGTAACTTGTCTCATGTAAGGTACAGAGTTGAGATTGGAGCCCAGCCTCTCAAGTCTGCTCTTAGCCATTGTCAATGCTGCTGTACCATTAGCAACATGAGGATGAATGTCTTTATAGGGTAGAGAAAAAGGGAAAACAAGTCATGATCAAAAGCAACATTTAATGGGGGCCAAAAAGTTATTCTGGAGCCAAATTCATGTCTGAGGTGGTGGAGAGAATGACACAGAATGATCACTAAATTCATTTTGTGGCAGCATTGGCAGGACTGGAACTCTTAAGACCCTGCTTGGCCGGCGCCGCGGCTCACTAGGCTAATCCTCTGTCTTGCGGCGCCGGCACACTGGGTTCTAGTCCAGGCCGGGGCGCCGGATTCTGTCCCGGTTGCCCCTCTTCCAGGCCAGCTCTCTGCTGTGGCCAGGGAGTGCAGTGGAGGATGGCCCAAGTGCTTGGGCCCTGCACCCCATGGGAGACCAGGAGAAGCACCTGGCTCCTGCCTTCAGATCAGTGTGGTGCACTGGCCGCGGCAGCCGTTGGAGGGTGAACCAACGGCAAAGGAAGACCTTTCTGTCTCTCTCTCTCTCACTGTCCACTCTGCCTGTCAAAAAAGGCCAGACCCTGCTTAGCTTCTGGTCAAAGGAATCGATGACGCCAGCCTGGAAATTTTATTAGCTCAGCAGTGTTGAAACAGCTTCTATTTTCAAGAAACGAAAACTAGGGAGAAGTGGGATTAGAGCTCCCACACTTCAGGGGCATACATCTGGCCTGGTAGTTAAGACATCACATGGCACGCCTACATCCAATATCAGAGTTCCTGGTTTGAGTCCCACCTCCACTTCCAGTCCAAAGTTTTTTTAAAGAATTAGTTTTTAATTATTTGAAAGGAAGAGTTGGCTAGATCAGTCGATCTTCCATCCACTGGTTCACTCCCCAAATGGTTGCAACGGCCAGGGCTGTCCAGGCTGAAGCCAGGGGCTTTTTCCGGGTCTCCCACTTGGGTGCGCAAGGGTCCAAGGATTTGGGCGATCCTCCACTGCTTTCCAAAGCACATCTGCAGGGAGCTAGATGGGAAGTGGAACAGCCGGGTGTCAAATCGGCACCCGTATCGGGTGCTGGCAATGCCACAATGCTGGCCTGCCAATCCAACTTCTTGTTAATGCGTACCCTGGAAGGCAACAGGTGATGGCTCAAGTGCACGAGTACCTGCCACCCCCATGGGAGACTTGGACAGTTCCTGGCTCCTGGTTTCAGCCTGGCCTGCCCTTGCTGTTGTGGGCATTTAGGGGGTGAGCCAGCAGGTGAAAGGTCTCTCTGCCTTTCAAGTAAAGTGCAAAGAAGGGGGGAAATGCCTATGTCCTGTGTCAGTGATGCCTAGCTCCACTCTGACACCAGCTCTCTGGTAACATGCACCCTGGGAGGCAGCAGTGATGACTCGTGATTGGGTTCCTGCCACCCGTGTGGGAGACCTGGGTTGAGTTCCTGGCTCTAGGGTTAGGTCCCCGCTGTGCCACTGTGCACATCTGAGGAGTGAACGAGGTGATGGGAGTATGCTGTTACTTCCTGTAAGTCTTATTTATTTGAAAGTGACCGCTCTTAAATCTAGTTCATTCACCCAAATGGCTGCCATGTCTGGGGCTAGGCCAGGCTGAAGCCAGGAACCAAACTCCATCCTGGTCTCCAACATAGGAGGCAGGGGCTTAAGTACTTGGGCCAACTTCTGCTGTCTTCCCAGGTGCATTTGCAGGAAGCTGGATTGGAAGCGGAAGAGCCAGCATTTGAACCAGCAATCTGATATGGGATGCTGGCTCACAAGCAGCAAGTTAACCTTGCTGTGCCCCAACACCCCTCACATTTCAGTACCAAGTAGAAACTTGAAACCCAGGACCCCAAGAACTTTGGTCCAGAATCTAGCATCTACCCTGCCAGTGAGTTTTACTACCACTTGATAAATGCCTGAAAGCATAATGGCTCTCTGGGTAGCCTACTTGTTTGTCAACTCAGTGTTGCTTACAGCATGTTGTTTAGCAAGTGAGCATTGGCTCTAGGATTTCAGACTGACAGCTAACAGCCCTGCTGATGGTGCCTCTGTGGGAGAGAACCTTGCCCCAGCCAGTGGGGAAACCCAGGCAGCAGGAGGGCTTTTCCTCTCCAACTCTGCTCAGCTAGAAAGACCTCCCTGGAGTGAAAGGAGCAGGGCAGGAAGTAGAGGTGAGACTGGCCGCACTGGGAACGTGGCCTGTAAGCTGGCAGGCTCTGCAAGTCGGGCCTGAGGCTCCCTGAGCTCTTCCTGGGCATGGCCAGTGTGTCCCTGATGGCTGTACCTGATCCCCCCACCCTCCCAGCGTTCTGCTGGTCTGTGGCCACTCTGCCTGCCAACATGGAGGAAGCTGGGAGAGGTTGGGATGTTGGAGGCAGCCTCCTCTTTTGGGGCTGATGGGCTCTTACTCAGCAACTTTATTTTTGAAGATTTATGTCTTTATTTGAAAGGCAGAATTACAGAGAAAGATCTATCTGCTGGTTCACTTGCCAAATGGCTGCAATGGCTAGACCAGAAGCCAGGAGTTTCTTCTGGGTCTCCCACATGGGTGCAGGGACCCAAGTACTTAGGCCATCTTCTGCTGCTTTCCCAGGCACATTAACAGCACTGGATCAGAAGTGGAGCAGCCAGGACTTCAACTGACAGCCATTATGGGATGCTGGCACTGCAGGTGCAGCTTTACCCACTATACCATAGTTCTGATGCCTATGTAAACTTAAAAGGCTTTTGGGCTTTTGCAGAACAGGGTTTTGGTTCATCTGGATACTGTTTTCTGCTGTGAGAACGGTGATCATATAGAGCTCACTCAGGGCTGTGTAAACCAATTCCCCTGCCCAGTGGTTATCAGGACTCTGGACCATTTGAGTGCCACTACGGTTAAGTGTATTTCATAGCCTAGGTTCAACTAATAATACTAGTGTAACCTGTTCAATGAGCTTCCCAAGGGAAGGGGATGGCTAGGATTTGATCTAGGATCTGAGGGAAGTGCTCCCATGCCCACTGAAGTAGATTTCAGGCAAGAGCAGCCTTTGGCCATACTGTGCCCTGGGCTTGGGAACTTGGTCAAAGGAGTCTGTGTTGAGCACAGAATGCCTGCAGCCATGTTGGGTAGTCTGAAGAGGTTCCTGTGAGTAGGCAGAGCTAGTTACCACTGGGGCTATATGTTGTCCAAGAGGCCAGACACTGCAACTGGGACCCTGCCATCAACAATTCTATGGATAGCCTTGGGCAGTTTTCTGTCAGGAGCCATTTCTTGGCCTTGTGAAAAATGCATTCTGGGGCCCAATGCTGTGGGCATAGCATATAAAACCGCTGCCTATAGCACTGACATCCCATATGGGTGCTGGTTGGAGTCCCAGCTTCCTGCTAATCTGATTGTGATCCAGCTTCCTGCTAATGGCCTGGGAAAGCAGCGGAGGATGGCTCTAGTGCTTGGGCCCCTGTACCCACATGGGAGACCTAGAAGCAGCTCTTGGCTTCAGATCAGCTCAACTCCAGCTGTTGCAGCCATCTAGGGAGTGAACCAGTGGATGGATAGTATCTCTTAAATATTTAAAAAAGAAAAATGCATTCTGGCTCTGGTCTAGCCACTGTGCCCATCATCCGACTGCCCTGGGACCCCAGAGCCATACTGAGACGGTTTTCCCCTTCCCAGAAACCTCACTTAAGTCTCTGGACTTCTCTAAGCCTCCTGGCTGAACTCTCCTTTCCCTCACTTTCCCTTATTCCTCTTGTCCCTTTGCAGAGCGCAACCGTGTGGTGTGGGTGCTCGTGTGGTCAAAATGGGCTATGTACTTACTCTCTCTGCAGGTATGTGACTCGGACACAGTGCTGGACCCAGCCTGTACCATCGAGATGCTTCGCGTCCTGGAAGAGGATCCCCAAGTAGGGGGAGTCGGGGGAGATGTCCAAGTAAGAAGTGACCAGCGATTCCTGGGGGTTGGGGTCTGGACTGTTTCCTAATCTAAGAGAACTGTTTAGGAACTTTTTTTTTTTAATAAGACTTTATTTGAGAGGTAGAGTTACAGGGAGAGATGGAAAGGTCTTCTATCCACTGGTTCACTCCCCAAATGGCTGCAATGGCTGGAGCTGGGCTGATCTGAAGCCAGGAGCTTCTTCCGGGTCTCCCACGTGGGTGCTGGGGCCCAAGCACCTGGGTCATCTTCCACTGCTTTCCCAGGCCATCAGCAGCTGCGACATGAACCAGTGCCCAGATGGGATGCCAGCACCGCAAGCGGAGGCTTAGCCTACCAGCCACAGTGCAGGCCCTAACATTCCCTTTCGACAGTTTCTACTGCTATCATGGGGCTCACCTCACTTGCCACTCAGCTCCTTTCCTGCTGTTTTCAAAGTGAAGGAGAGAGTTAGCAGTTAAAGAATCAACACCGCAGGGAGTAGCATTTCACCTTGAGGTCCTAGATTCTAGTGGGGACTTTTCTGGCTGGTGATGGAGCAAGTAGCTCCACAGTTAGACCCCTGAGAAACCCTAGCTGTGAGGGGACTGGGCTGAAGAGTTCTGCAACATGTTACTAAGGGACTACGTCATCTTCCGTAGGATACTGCAGACCGTACATCACGTCCTTAGGGACGCTTCCAGGTTTTGCACCTTAAGCCCTTTACTCTGCCAGCAACATCAGCTGGCAAAGGTGGTGTTTTGTTTTATTTTTTAAAAATTATTTGAAAGAGTTGGAGAGACAGATCTTCCATCCACTGGTTCCCTACCCAGATGGCTACAACAGCCCGGTCTCAGTCAGGCTGAAGCCAGGAGCTTCTTCCAGGTCCATGTGGGTGGCAGGGGCCCAAGTAATTGGGCCATCTTCCACTGCTTTTCCCAGGCCGTAGCAGGGAGTTGGGTCGGAAGTAAGCAGCCAGGTCTTGAACCAGCGCCCATATGAGATGCTGGCATTGCAGGCAGCAAGTTTAGCAGCTAGGCCATGATGCCAGGCTCCCTGAAGTGGTTTTCACCACTACAGCAAACCTGAGAGGAGAGGTGAGTGGGTATAGGTGGTTCCTCTAGGCCTCAGGTTTTTCAACTCTAGCAGCATTAGAAACAATGACCGGGAACTTAGGCAATGGGTCAGAGTGCCCAGGGCAGGTAGCCCAGCATCTCTCTTCCCTTACAGATCCTCAACAAGTATGACTCATGGATCTCGTTCCTGAGCAGTGTGCGGTACTGGATGGCCTTCAACGTGGAGCGGGCCTGCCAGTCCTACTTCGGCTGTGTGCAGTGTATCAGTGGGCCCTTGGGCATGTACCGCAACAGTCTCCTCCAGCAATTCCTGGAGGACTGGTACCATCAGAAGTTCCTAGGCAGCAAGTGCAGCTTTGGGGATGACAGGCACCTCACCAACCGAGTCCTGAGTCTTGGCTACCGAACTAAGTATACAGCGCGCTCCAAGTGCCTCACTGAGACCCCCACCAAGTACCTACGGTGGCTCAACCAACAGACGCGCTGGAGCAAGTCTTACTTCCGGGAGTGGCTCTACAACTCTCTGTGGTTCCATAAGCACCATCTCTGGATGACCTACGAGTCGGTGGTCACAGGTTTCTTCCCCTTCTTCCTCATCGCCACAGTCATACAGCTTTTCTACCGTGGCCGCATCTGGAACATCCTCCTCTTCCTGCTGACCGTGCAGCTGGTGGGCATCATCAAAGCTACCTATGCCTGCTTCCTTCGGGGCAATGCAGAGATGATCTTCATGTCCCTCTACTCCCTTCTCTACATGTCTAGCCTCCTGCCCGCCAAGATCTTTGCCATTGCTACCATCAACAAGTCTGGCTGGGGCACTTCTGGCCGAAAAACAATTGTGGTGAACTTCATTGGCCTCATCCCTGTGTCCATCTGGGTGGCAGTTCTTTTGGGGGGTCTGGCCTACACGGCTTATTGCCAGGACCTGTTCAGTGAGACAGAGTTAGCCTTCCTTGTTTCAGGGGCCATTCTGTATGGCTGCTACTGGGTGGCCCTCCTCATGCTGTATCTGGCCATCATAGCCCGGAGATGTGGGAAGAAGCCAGAACAATATAGCTTGGCCTTTGCTGAGGTGTGAAATAGCCGCCCTCAAGTAGAGCGGGAAAAGTGCAATGGGTAAGGGAGGGAAAGGGATAGGAAGAGAAACGACAGGGTGGGAGGGAAGAGGGAGTGCTGTGTTTAGTTTCCTAATGGTCCAAAGGACAAAGCTGAAATGCAAACAATGCTGACTGTGGTATGGGCCCAGGCAGCTTTGCGTCAAGGAGGCCACACACTCCTCTGGCTTGGGGCAGAGGAGCTAATGACTTCAGGCTGCTTGACTGCTTGCCTCTTGGGGAGATTCTGTTTCCTCCCATGGGACCTACTGGGACTCAGGAGTGTGCTAAAACGAATGGTAAGTTCCATTCAGTGGCCACTTCTTTTGGTTAAGTAACGACAGCCTGTGGTTTGGGAATCTCCTAGCCCATCTGAATACAAGCAGAGGTGCTGGGAGAATTTCCTGAGAGCTGGGCCAACTGTCTCCTCCCACCCCAACCCCCACTACCAGCCATCAATGCAATAAGACTGTGCCTGAGATACAAGGCCCAGAGGCCTGATCTGTGGGCATCAGAAAACAGGGTCCAGGAATGGTGCTTTATGTGATACAATCCCACTCCACATCTTAGCAACCCAGGGATCAGCCAGACCAGAGGGAGTTACCATCAAAATGCTTTTTAAAGGTGTATGGAAAGCAAGGTTTTGCAGAAAGACCATAGACTACATGGAGGCCTCGGACTGAATGTATTTTACCTGCAAACTGCTGATACTTCTAGATGGATTCTTGGCTTGCCTGTGATCTCTGCTGGGGAGAGACAATGTTTTAGCCATCTACCAGAAGATTCACCCCTCAATCTGGACAGAAAAGTGAAGTTTTGGCTATCTGAACCCATGTCTACTCCTGAATTCCTCTCAAATTCAGTTCTGATCTGAGGCTAACATATCCTCACTTTCATTAAAGGGACAGTTTTGGGGCATACCTGCAGCCAAATCTGCTATCCTCCTCATCATACCCAAGGTTTTCAAGCTGCCAACTGGGGCAGAGCCTGGGCTCACAGGACCATTGCCAACAGGCAAGCCTGGTCCCAGCACCCAGGGAAAAACTGCTAGGAGCCTCTGGATCAAAGTGGGTACAGTACTGCGACTGCGTGGACTGATCCCTTGGCAGCTGGTAAGCACGTGTGACTTTCGGGTTGCTGTTCTTGACAATCGCCTCATGGAAAGCTGTGTTGCAAAAGTGAAACCTCGAATCCAACTGGGCATCTTTGAGGCTGTCCACTGTCTCCTGTGGCATCTTCAGGGAACTCGTACAGTTACTTCTGCACTTGTTTCCGTCCAGAAACTCAAACTAGGAGGCAGCACTGGCTGCTGTCCCTTAAAGGTCTTGCTTTCTCTCCCCTACTTCTCAAGGCCATTTGATTTCCTTCCGTTGCTTTTGGGGAGAGGAAGCCATTATTCGGTCACTTGCAGTCCACAAGATGTTCTTCGCTTTTGGGTTTGAACCTGGGATCTTGACTATAAGCCTTTGGCTTAGAGGTTTCTTGCACTCTCTAAACATCCATTTTCGGAGGGGTCGGCTACCTCTCAGAACCAGCACTGGACAGTTGGGGAGCGAGCCTCTAGTGTACCCAGGTGCTTCCTACAAAAGAACAGTGTGCTCTGAGCCACAGATGGGCGAACCCTGGTGCTTTCCTTCAACTCAAGAATTTCCCGGGTGTAGCCAACAGCTGCCACCTTATACAGACTCTGAGTTGCTGATAAGACTGATGCCAGCCTCTCTCCATGGAGGCTGTGAAATAGCAGCATTTGCTAAACGCAGTTGTTCCAGGCTCTTCCGGGTTTCTGCTGGCCAAGAAGTACACTATTTTGAGCACTACAACGGAGGAAATCCGGTCAGCCAACTGCAGAGCTCAGACTTCACCAAGGGCTTGTTTTTCTTCAGCTTGGACTTGAAGGCTAACGGAGGGCGCTGGACTCTGGATGGAAACTCCTGGCGTCTTACTGTCAGCTCTGCCTCGCGCTGTGGTCGTCGGCTTTCTTCAGACCACAGGTAGGCAGGAACAGGTAGTGAGCTCACAACGTTTGACCTCGACTGGTTTTTCTAAGTTATTTTGTACGTTTTTCAGCAGCAAAACCAAACTGGGTCTTTAGCTTTATCCCCATTTCTGGCAAGGGAAGAGCCTTTATACAACTGGACGCATTCTGGTTTTTCCTGAGAATTTTAACCCTCTTTTGTATTATTTCTACAATAATTTGTAAACATATTTATTTTTACCTGCTTTTTTTTTTTTTACTTTTACTTTTCAGGTCAGATTTTTATACTGCACTTACTTGTCAAAATAAAGATTCTCACGTAAGGCTGTATCTGAGTTGCCTCCTCTTTTGTATGTAATAGCTAGCTAGCTATTCCAGTAGCAAAAGGACTGAGGCAGAAAGTCTGTCGGTGGAAGACAAGTAGGATCAGCTGTCACAGCTGCCCCTGGACAAGACCAGTGACAAGGGCGTACCCACGGCGCTGAACTTGGACTACAGAGGCACAGCTGGGGCTCCAAATAGCTGGCAGATGAGCCCTTTGCTCAAGCGAATGAAATGAAATGTGCTTCCTCCTTGTGTGAAAGCATCTGAGCTACAGATAATGCAGTGCTGTGGGCAAGCTGAAACCATGAAACGCTGAGGGTCAATTCCCTTCTCTGTGCAACAGGTAACAAAATGCAGTGACCACAGCAGCCCTCTCATCCCATTTATTAAAGAAACAGTAAGAAAAGATACAATGCAGGAAAAACACCAACCATCCTTTCACAGCAGGCTGAGCGAAGCACTGTGATTTCTCCCCTTCATCCCCTTCCCCACCCAACCCCATTAACATCAGTTTAAATTTGAGAGGTTCATTGATTCGATGTACCAGTGGCGAGGGAGCTGGATGAGCAGAGGAGCCTTACACCTGGCCGCCTCTAAAGCCCAGGGAAAGAGCTCTACGCCCAGTCAGCAAGCCGACATTGTATCTGGTGGTCTTTGTGAAGTAGTTGTCCATGTCTCTGTTCTGTGTTCGAGGCCCCCAGGGAAAGGTATGGCAGTAGAGGATGCCCAGGTCCAAGCTAAGCATGGTCCGTTCACCAATGCAACATTTCTGGAGAGCAGTGTGAGCAGGGAACTACATGTGAGTTGGGACCTGTGGGCAATGTATCCCTGAGGAAAAGTCCACAAGAACAAGAAACTGGTAAGAAACAAGGGGCAGAAAGCTGTGCAACAAAAGCACAGCTGCCTTCTGGAAGGCTGCAGCTCCTTTCTCTCAAGGCAAGGATGATGATTCCTCAGTCCATGCCCCACAAATAACATTTCACCTTCAGTCAAGAGAGGAAAAAGAATGGCTCACGGGATGTAGAGCCCCAGCTGTGTTCTTGACAGCAGCTCCCTATCTACCCTTTTCCTAAGACACAGTCCCTGTCCAGAACCACAGAGCCTGGAAACCAAGGTGGTCCTGCAGGGAAAGTGGTATTTAAGGGGGTAACATTCCATTTGGGTACATTGCAGCCATTGGACCCCCTGGTCGGGGGAAAGCAGCTGGGTTTGTGCCAGGGAGGCTCCCCACTCTAGGAAAGGGGACCAAGCTTTTGCTCACAGGGCCATTCATCCTTGGAAAAGAAGCAGAATTTAAACCCAAGGTCCCAGCTGGCCTTGCAAAAGGAGCTGGGTTGATACCCATAGGGCCTGCTGGAGAAGAGCCCAGGTGCCCAGCAGCTGACCTGGGGAAAGCAATTTGACCAGGGCCCAATGGGCCACTAGATCTTGGGAAAGCAGCTGAACTTGGACCCTGAAGCCCCGTGCCTCTTGGGAAGTTAGCTGAGTTGGGACCTAGTGGCCCAGAGGCTCTTGGGAAAATTGCTGAAGTTGAGCCCTGGAGGCCAGCAGACCTTTGGAAGGTAGCTGGGTTTGAAGCCAATGCGCCAGAAGACTGAGAAAAGACAGTCGGGTTCAGTCCCCCTGAACCTGTCCCCCTTGGAAAGGGATTGGTATTTACCCCCATGGGGCCACCTGGCCTTGAGAAATGAGCTGAATTAGGGCCTATGGGGCCAGGAGCCCTTGACATAGGTGATGGATTTGGCCCTGGAAGGCCAAGTCCTCGAGAGCCAGGACCTGCGTTTGGACCTATAGGGCCAGGAACTCTTGCCATGGAAGATGAGCTTGTGCCCATGTTTCCAGATGCTTGTGAAAGAGAAGCCGAGTTTGCTCCTAAAAGACCCGCTGCTCTCAGAATGGGGGCAAGATCTAGTCCTTGAGGTCCAGTCATTCTTAAGTTAAGACCAGATCCAGTACCCAAGAAGCCACTGGCTCTTGCATCCAGATTTGGGCTTGGGCCCAAGCCACTTGCCCTTGGGTTGGGCCCAAGGCCTGGACCCAGGCCACCTGCCCTTGGGTTGGGCCCAAGGCCTGGGCCTGGAAACATCCCTGACCTAGGGGCAGGGTTTGTACCCAAAAAGCCCGATCTCAGATTGGCATTTGGCCCAGGGCCCAGCCCAACTGGCCTAGGATTGGGAGGGCCATTCCCAGAGGACAAGATACCTGCTCTCAGATTGGGTCCAGATCCAGGGCCCATGGGGCCACCACTTCTGGGGTCAGGACCTGCTCCTAGGAGGCCACCTGGCCTTGGGTTGGACAAAGGACCTGGTCCTGGGAGACTCCCTAACCTGGGGTTAGACAGAGGTCCAGGGCCTGGAAGGGACCCTGTTCTGGCATTCAGAGCTGGACCTGGGCCAGGACCCAATAGGCCACCTGGCCTTGGGAAAGCAACTGCACCTGTGCCAGTGGGATTCATCCCTCTTGGAAAAGCAGCCATGCTTGGGTCACGAGCACCGGCCTGGAAAGGTGCTGGATTTGAAGCCAGTGAGCCTGATGAAGCTGGAAAAGGAGATGGGTTCCGTGGAAATGGGGCCAGATTTCCACCGAGAGAACCGGCCGCCATAAGAAAGGGATCCGAGTTCATGCCCAGTGGGTGGCCTGTGTTCAGAACAGGACCCCCCTGTGGTCCAAAGGAGCTGTCGAGCCGTCCTCGAGGTGGCAGTGGAGCACGAGTCCACGGAGTTGGCCGCTCTCTGGGGAAAATCCGAGGTTCTTTCATACTTTCTTGGGGACGTTGGTGATAATGGGCTTAGGGCGGGTTTTGAAAAGGATCTTGTTTTTGATGAGTGCTGTCACCAGGTACCGGGTGCCAGTCTCGCTGCCAAGCTCATCACAGTCCTCCCCTGGAGTGTGTTTGACAAGGACCGCAAAAGGTTTCTCCAGGTGGATGATTTTCCCATACAGGATATGATGCCCCACGATCAGCACGGGGATTCCCTTTGGCAGAACAAGAACGAAATGCCTGAGGTTCAGGGCAAGGCCAGAGCACTCAGCTGCCTTCAAAAGCTCACGCAGGCAGAGCTGGCACCTCTGCTCCACGCTGGTCTGCTTCTACCTAAGCTGAGCAGCCACAAAGGACTATCCACCCCTGTGCCAGCTTCCTTCTTTGTGGCTCCATGTAAGAGAATTTCCACTTTCAGAAATGTGACCTTTTCCCAATTCCCCAAAGCTAAATTTCCCTGCTACCACAGAGGTTGGGGGAGAACAAGCAGAGCTTCAAAGATTAGCTAGACTTGAATAACAAACCTGAGGGCAGTCCTCACTCTGGGTCCTGGGAGCACCACCTTGGTGTAGCTTGCTTTCCTGAGGCATTAAGCGGGAAAGAAAAGCCCCCTCACCTCAGTGGTGTAATGTAGGTCTCCCAGGAGGTTTCCAGCTAATCCGGTGCTGTAGCGAGCCTCGATCTCCCCCTGTAGCTCCATCAGCACCCATTCTGCCAGGCCTCCAGCCCCCGCACTGCAAGCAAAGGGCTGGCGGTTACAATATTTTTGAGGGGTGAAGGATGAATAGGGTCCTACACCACCATTCAATGCCCAAAGGATCTCCTAGCACCAGTTCCTGGGAAACTGGGCAGTGCTATGCACTGAACTAGAATTCAAAATGCCAGGATTTGTGCATGATGTAACCGAGGACCCCGATTCCTTCAGAAAAATGTCAAATTTGTATAACCCCCATCGTTCATGCTAAATACAATTCAAAGTACATTCACTCACCTGGAAATAACAATTTGCACCATGAGCTTTCCGTCTTTAAAAAGCAACTGAAACAAGCTGTAGAGAGAGAAAGAAGAAAGATTTAGGATGTGACTACTGATGGTGGCTATAATTTACCCCTACAGGGGCCTGGCACTTTTCCTAAGTGCTTCAGAAGCATTTTATTCTATACCATAAGGCGAAGGTTGCTTAGGATCACAAGCAGTCAACTACATTAAGGAAAAGTGACTGGTATCAAAATTGTGTTCAAGACCATTAAGAGAATTTTTTTTTTTTAAGATTTATTTTATTTATTTCAATGACAGTTACAGAGAGAGGTATAGATAGAGAAAGAGGTCTTCCATTCGCTGGTTCTCTTCCCAGATGGCCACAACGGCTGGAGCTGAGCCAATCCGAACCCAGGAGCCAGGAGCTTCTTCCAGGTCTCCCATTTGGGTGCAGGGGCCCGAGCACTTGGGCTATCTTATACTGCTATCCTAGGTCACAGCAAAGAGCTGGATCAGAAGAGGAAAAGCCGGTACTAGAACCAGCACCCATATGGGATGCCGGCGCTTCAAGCCAGGGCTTTAACCCACTGCGCCACAGAGCCGGCCCCTGTTAAGAGGACAGAAACTAAGCCATACATCAAACAGACCCTCTTGACCACTACGTGAACTTGCCTTTCCCAAGTATATTTTATTTTCTACTCCTTAAAAAAAAAAAAAAGTATGTATTACTTTGAAAGGCAGTTACAGAGAAGAAGAAACACAGATCTTCCATCTACTGGTTCACTCCCTAAATGGCTGCAATGGCCAGGGCTGGCTAGGTTGGAGCCAGGAGCTTCTTCCATGTATCCCACATGGGTACAGAGGCCCAAGCACCTAGGCCATCCTCTGCCACCCTCTCAGGTGCATTAGCAGTGAGCTGGATCAGAAGTGGAGCAGCTGAGAATTGAACCGGCACCCACATGGGATGCTGGCATTGCAAGGCAGCGGCTTTATCAGCTACGTTAACAACCCCAGCCCCTACTCTTCATATTTGTAAACAAACTAATAAATCATATTAGATTCTACTTCTTCAGCAATGATATAAATTCAAGTCTACTATTTGGTTATGTTGTAATTTTAAGGCCAAAGGCTGCCCTTTAATAATAAAACCAAGAGAACTCAAAGTCCCTTGGACAATTTCAGTAAATGGTGAGATGACTTTCAAAGCAACTCACATCATATGCTTTAGCCACCTTTCACTACGAAAATACACCACTTATATATGACACTTTCATTTTATGCAACAGCACCACCTGCTGACAACTTTGGAGTACTCTACAACAATGGTTTACTTTTTTTGCAACCTGTTTGCCACCAGAATACAGGTACTGTGAAAACTAATGCTAAAGCAAAGCCACAATAGGACAGGAAGAGACTCCTCTCAACATCATCATCAGATATATAGAATCAGGCACATGCACCATCTGGTCTACAAATGTGGTGGCACCACTAAAGGGAGGCTGCTGAGACAGCAAAGGGCTCTTCCAGGCATGCCTGGGTCTCGGATACACTGAAAGCTGAATTCCTGAGCATGGTTACAACCACTGACAGCTCCCTGCGGAAATCTGGGACCAGCGAAGTATGACTGTCACTGATGCCGCAGGACACGATTGTAGGCACACCTCAGGCTGCCTGTGCTGTCCTGACAGCTGGTGCTGGAGTCAGGGAGTTTGAAGCTGTATCTCCAAGAACGGGCAGACCTGTGAGCATGCCCTCTGGCTCACATACTGGATGTGAAGCAGGTTAAGTGTCAGTCTTAACAAAATGGATTCCACTGAGCTACCCTACAGCCAAAAGAGACAGCAGGAAATTGTTAAGGAAGTCAGAAGCCACATTAAGAAAACTGGTTACAATACTATTTGTGCCTATTTCTGGTTGGAACAGCGAGAACGCGTGGAGCCCAGTGCTACCACACCTTGGTTCAGGAATGAAGTCACCCATAAAGATGGCAGTGCCACTGGAAGCACACTGCTGGAAGCCTTGGACTGCACCCTTCTACCAGCTGATAAACCTTTGTGTTCACCCCTACATGATGCTTACAAAGTTGGTGGTATTGGCACTGTCCCTGTGGGCCAAATGGGGACTGGTGTTCTCACAACTGGCAAGGTAGTAAACTTTTTTTTTTTTTTTTTTTTGACAGGCAGAGTGGACAGTGAGAGAGACAGAGAAAAGTCTTCCTTTTGCCGTTGGTTCACCCTCCAATGGCCGCCGGCGCACCGCGCTGATCCGATGGCAGGAGCCAGGAGCCAGGTGCTTTTCCTGGTCTCCCATGGGGTGCAGGGCCCAAGCACTTGGGCCATCCTCCACTGCACTCCCTGGCCACAGCAGAGGGCTGGCCTGGAAGAGGGGCAACCGGGACAGAATCCGGCGCCCCGACCGGGACTAGAACCCGGTGTGCCGGCGCCGCAAGGCGGAGGATTAGCCTAGTGAGCCGCGGCGCCGGCCGCAAGGTAGTAAACTTTGCTCCACTCAGTGTCACGACCGACTTCAAGTCTGTTGAACTGCACCATGAAACTTTTGAGTGGCGCTCTCCCTGGGGACGTGGACCTCAATGTTGAGAACATGTCTGTCAAAGATGTTCATAGTGGCAAAGCTGCTGGTGACAGCAAAAACCACCACCAACGGAAGCAGCTGGCTTTACTGCTCAGGTGATTATCCTAAACCATCCACAACAAATCAGTGCTGGCTACGCCCCTGGACTGGACTGTCACAGCTCACACTGCTTCCAAGTTTACTAAGCTGAAGGAGAGGACTCTTGTTCTGGAAAGAAGCTGGACAACAGCTTTCAATTCCTGAGATCCGGTGATGCTGCCAGCGTTGATAAGGTTCCTGGCAAGCCCGCGTGTGTTGTCAGCTTCTCTGACTAGTCTACTCTGGGTTGTTTTGCTGCCTGTGATCTGTGATGAGACACATAGTTGCTGTGGCTATGATCAAAGCAGTGCACAAGAAGGCTGCTAGAGCTGGCAAGACCATGAAGTCTATTCAGAAAGTTCAAAAGGCTAAATGCTCATCCCTAACACCTGCCACCCCAGTCTTTTATTTTATTTTATTTTTTGACAGGCAGAGTTAAAGAGTGAGAGAGAGAGAGAGAGAGAGAGAAAGGTCTTCCTTTCTCTGTTGGTTCACCCCCCAAGTGGCTGCTACGCCGGCACGCTGCACCAATCCGAAGCCTGGAGCCGGGTGCTTCCTCCTGGTCTCCCATGCGGGTGCAGGGCCCAAAGACCTGGGCCATCCTCCACTGTACTCCCGGGCCACAGCAGAGAGCTGGACTGGAAGAGGAGCAACCGGGACAGAATCTGGCGCCCCAACTGGGACTAGAACCCAGGGTCCTGGCGCCATAGGCGTCTGCCTAGTGAGCCGCGGCACCGGCCCGCCACCCCAGTCTTTATCAGTGGTCAAAGGACGGTCTCAGAACTATTTGGCTCAATTGGCCACTTAAGTTTAATAATAAAAAGTGGTCAATGATAATGCATCATAAAACTGTCAAAAGGAAACAAGACATGTTTTGTGGACCATTTTTTTGTGTATGCAATGCAGTTTTAATAGAAACAAGTTGACCAAAAATCTATCAGAGAATTCTGAGACCCATTAAAACAATGTTTAATGAGGGAAAAAAAAAAGTTGTTTTAAAATGGGACCTTGCTGGGGCCAGTGCTGTGGCATAGTAGGCATAGCCTCCCCCTGTAACCAGCATCCCATATGGATGCCCGTTCATACCCTGGCTGCTCCTCCTCCAATTCAGCTCTCTGATTATGGCCCGAGAAAGCAGTGGAGGACAGCCCAAGTCCATCTGTTGTGGCCATTTGGGGAGTGAACTAGCAGGTGGAAAAACCTGTCTCTCCCTTTCAAATAAATTAATCTTAAAAAAGATTAAAAACAAAAACAAAAATGAGGCCCTCTTGCCTGAGGACAATTGGCTGCACTTGCACTTGCCACTCTGGAAGGACAGAGAGGAGGGGATGGGCTAAGTCTTCTGAACACATGTCTGGGGTCTACGGGGAGGGCGTTTGTCCAGTGTTTACTGACTTAGTACACAAAATTACTTAGCATTAACTGTGCTCAAGCTCAGCAAATGCCTGACTAAAGCACAAGGCAGATTTCTTTACTGGCACACTCACCTTCATTTCGGATCTCTGGGGAGAAGACCACCACCAACAGCTGTATGAGGTAGCATGAAGCTCTAGCCCTACAACACCAAAGACATTCTGGGAATAGGAAGTTGGTCAACTCAACTGAACTTCAAATATAAGCAGCAGCTAGCATGGCTTACATTAAAAACAAAAAAGAATTCCGGGGTTGGATTCTGTGCAAACAGATGGAGTCCTCAGTAAGTTCACAGAAAATGTGTATTATTATTATTTTTTTTTTGACAGGAAGAGTGGACACCGGGACTAGAACCCAGTGTGCCGGCACCGCAGGCGGAGGATTAGCCTATTGAGCCACGGCGCCGGCTCCATGCATTTTTTAATAATACACATTTTCTGGCCAGCGCCGTGGCTCAATAGGCTAATCCTCCACCTAGAGGTGCCGGCACACCGGGTTCTAGTCCCGGTCGCGGCGCCGGATTCTGTCCTGGTTGCCCCTCTTCCAGGCCAGCTCTCTGCTGTGGCCTGGGAAGGCAGTGGAGGATGGCCCAAGTGCTTGGGCCCTGCACCCCATGGGAGACCAGGAGAAGCACTGGCTCCTGCCTTCGGATCAGCGCGGTGCGCCAGCTGTGGCGGCCATTGGAGGGTGAACCAATGGCAAAAGGAAGACCTTTGTCTCTGTCTCTCTCACTATCCACTCTGTCAAAAAAAAAAAAAAAAAAAAAAAAAAAGAAAAAAAGAAAAAAAATGCATGGGTTTGAAATTTTTTGGAACCAAATTAAACTTACATTTGACTTATTTTGTATGAACTTTTGGAAGTCCCCTGGTATACTAGTGGCACTTTATCCAAAAAGTATGATGCTGTAATGTAGTTATTCAACCAAATTTTGTAGATGAGCCTACTGAGACACACAGTGCACACAACTCACGGGTGGTATATTCGTAGCACTACCAATTCCTCCTTCCCCAAAGAGAAAACCAAGAGCCAGTGAGAATGAAAAGAGGAATCAAGGCATTAGGCAGGCAATGAGTACATAAAAAAGCTGGTCAGAGCAGCAACAGGGAATTGAGACAGCATGCTTGAATAAGCCAGACTCTGCAGAATGGCAGACTGTGGTAGCGCCTGAGACTGCGTAACATACAAAACAGACCATGTTACAGACAGAGGCCCCACAACTACTGTCGAAAGAACCAGAGGCACCTTTAAAATTCTCTTGGGGCACAGCGGGATACGCCACTGCGCTAGTTCAAGTCCCAACTGCTCCATTTCTGATCCAGCTCCCTGTAATGTGCATGGGAAAAAAAAAAATGTGCTTGGGTCCCTGCAGTCCACATGAGACACCCAGATGATGCTCCTGGCATCACCCTGTCACAGCCATTTGGAGAGTGACCCCATGGATGGAAGATCCTTCAAATGCTGCTTTTTAAATATCTTTTTTTTTTGACAGGTAGAGTTATAGACAGTGAGAGAGAGAGACAGAGAGAAAGGTCTTCCTTCCATTGCTTCACTCCCCAAATGGCCACCACAGCCGGTGCTGTGCCAATCCGAAGCCAGGAGCCAGGAGCTTCTGCCTGGTCTCCCATGCGGGTGCAGGGCCCAAGCACTTGGGCCATCCTCCAATGCCCTCCTGGGCCACAGCAGAGCGCTGGACTGGAAAAGGAGTAACCAGGATTAGAACCCAGTGCTCATATGGGATCCTGATGCCACAGGCGGAGGATTAACCAAGTGAGCCACGACACTGGCCCCTAAATAACTAATCTTTAAAAAAGAAATATAAAATCTTTTCTCCTAAAGGAGAAAGGATAACACTTTAAACTCAGGCTCAAGCTTTCAAGCCTGGAACAGTAAGTGTGACCAAGCACAAGTCATTTACTGCCAATGGGGCTACAATCTAGAGTATGACTCATTAAACTATTGTGAAGACCAACTGTTCGCAAAACTGCTGTGAAGGTGTTAGCATCTACTGAGATGAAGAGCTTGTTTTTTTACAGGGTAGGGTAAGTAAATCAGCATTTTGACAGCATTAACTTTGGCTATAATTTAGAGACTGGGAAGAACTTTTAGCCACAAATCAAAAAAGGCTGAATAATACAAACAGATTAACTAACAAGTTCTTCCAAATAAACATTCGATGAACTGATACAGTATTATTTTTCTTGATGGGTATAATTTATAACAAAGTACAGGCAGTTGTAGAGAAGCAATAAGGTGTTCATACAGTTGAACATGAACTAAGATCCATGCAGGGAAGAAACCAGTGCCAATTTTTTGACAGTCAAAATCTATCTTTAAGCCTTTGTACCCCAAGCTGAGGATAGTCATGTGTGGAGCATTTAGGCAAACTGAATGCTCGAAAATTTTCAGACTTCGGAACAGTGTCCTAAGTGGGCAATGGAAAACTGGTGCCCGGCTGCGGAGACAGAGTAGCTGCACTTGCACCCCAGCATGTCCCTGGTGCTTCAGTGTACACCTGTACATGCTGATGTAGGAGGTCCTGCCCGAGTAGCACAGTCCTGTCAGAATTCTGCTGTCAAACCCAGTCAGGCTTGGTCACAGACCTACTGTGATGCTGCAGATACACACAAGAGTACAAATGACATACGAGCCTCAGCAGTCTAGCTCAGGAACCTGTGGACTGAGCCAGGCACACGTAATTTGTGTACATGACGTTGTAGTTACCAAGTCAGCAAGAAACACGGAGGAGGGCATCCCTTTAGTGAGCTTAACAATTCTACTTCAGTGCCTTAAAACATCCTGTAATGTCTAAACTCTATTATTTCTTTTCTTGCTCCATGAGATGTTCACTCTAGGCAACTGTTGGTAGGGTCTGAGTAGCTAAGCACACCTGATGGAGGTGGCAGGGAACATGAACTGTGTGTTTCACTTAGTGTGGAGTTGAGTATTTGCAGCTCAATCATCTCCACTCCCTGAAGAGCAGGCAGAAAAAACCAAACAGGTACACAGAGAAATAAAACACAGGTTGAGCATCCCTAATCTGAAATGCTGACATGACTCTCCAAAGGTTCAGATTTGGGAGCATTTGTGGTTTTCAGAGTTCTAGATACTCACGTTATCTAGTCTGCAAATATTCCCAAGCCTGAAAAACTCCAGAATCAGAATCATTTCTGATCCCAAGCATTTTGGTCAAAGGCTACTCTACCTGTACAAGTAGAATCCTATTAGTAATAAACATTACATGAAAATTCTCTGTGGAATGGAAATATTCTTAACTCTTTAGTCTTAAGTCATTCTAGCACGAAAAGATAAGAGCACTTTCTAGTTAAGATTTGACTTATTTAAAAACTGCCACTCTATCAAGAGCAAGCAACACTTGAGGCAGTTATCAAATCATGAAAGGAAAAGGGAATCAGCAGAAAAGTTCTCCCAGCAAATCTCTCTCAGAAGTAAATTCAATTCCAGATCTGGTTAAAGGCAACTAACACTCATTTCTTTGGTTACAAACGGTAACTGCACATTGACTAATTTAATTGTAGAGCCAAGAAGAAATTTCTGTAAAGTGGCTTATTAAACAAGTGGTATCAGTTTCATAGACCATAACCAGAATACAGCCCTGGAGAGATGGGGAAGTATAGCAAAAAATCAAACCTCTTTCCCTAGCAATAAATTATGCGCCCTACCCCCCATCTTAAAAGAGAGTGAAAATTTTTACTTAATTTTTTTGGACTAATAAGCTAACTAAATACCACACAAACTCTGTATTCCTGAAGTAGTCAGAACACCTTAGCTCTGTAAAAGAAGTGTTTGGTTTTTTTTTTTAAGTACTTCTAGCATTTTCTCAAATTTTTTCCTTTAACAATGCCCTTTGTGGAGCTGCAAAATTTCTAGAAATGTTACTTATATCTAAGCTTGTCCCAGGTCACTACCAGGTTAGTTTGGAGGTCCTGGCTAAGGACACTGCACTCTCAAGACAGCGGTGCAGGTGACTTCAAGGCCCCAAAACAAGTCATGGAGAAGCAAAGGAGACAGCATTCAATGGACCAATCCAGACCCACATTGGGAACCATAACCAAAACCCAAAACCCACACACCATGTGTGACTTCATAAGAACAAATCCAGACAGAGCACTATCAATACAAAGGGCTCTATTCTCTGCATAATCTTTCATAAACACTCATTTAGATTCTCATTGCATCTACAACAATCTATGAGGTAGGCACGGTCATCTCATTTAACAGATGAGGAAACAGGCTGAGAGAAACTAGTTCAGTGATCACACAGCTAAAAACTAGCAGAGCTAGGATGTGGACCCTAACCACTCCACAAGCCCCCTTGCACACCACACTTCTGTAACTTACATTTCTGTAACTTCTGAAACTTACATGTATCAGCCTCATTCTCACAGCACCTCTTACAAAATGTTAAGCCAAGAACCTGTGGAGATCCTAAAACCTGTCACTTAAGTAGTTACTATATGTGTGAGGTAGGCAGTTCAAAACAATCTATCTTGGAGGCCAGTGCGGTGGCTTAGCAGTTAGAGCTGCTACCTGTGATGCTGGCATCTCATATGGGTGCCAGTTCATGTTCTGGCTGCTCCACTTCCCAACCAGATCCCTGCTAATGTGCCCAGGAAAGCCTCAGAAGATGGCCCAAATTCTTAGGCCCCTGACACCCACATGAGAGGCCCAGAGGCTCCTGGCTCTGGTATGGTCCAGCCCTAGCCATTGCAGCCATTTGGGGAGTGAACCAGCAATGGAAGATCTGTCTTCTCCCATCTCCAATAACTGTGCCTTTCAAATAGCAAAATCTTGGGCCAACACTGTGGTGTAGCGGGTAAAGCCGCCACCTGTGATGCTGGTACATATGAGTACCGGTTCAAGACCCAGCTCTCTGCAATGGCCTGGGATAGCAGTAGAAATTGGCCCAAATCCTTGGGCCCCTGCACCAACGTGGGAGACCCAGAAGAAGCTCCAGGCTCCTGGCTTCGGATCAGCGCAGCTCCAGCCATTGCAGCCATCTGGGGAGTGAACCTGCGGATGGAAGCCCTCTTTCTCTCTGCCTCTCAGGTAAGTAAATAAAATCTTTAAAAAAAAAAAAAAAAACTTAAGAAAAAAAGTCATTATTAAAAAAAAAAGCAAGTTTGCTCTTTAATCATCTCCAGTTGATATTTAGGTTTCTGAAACCTCTACAAATCTGAAATCTACTACATGCCACCTGGATTCAAAACTTTACCCTAAAGCTCTTTCCTCACTGTGAAGAAAAATAAGCCAAGAGAATACAGGACATTCTTTGTCACGGGCTCATTTTAATCTTCTACACAATTCTCTTATCCTTAGGTCTCTCAATTGTTAAATATTGTTAAATCGTTGTAAGTTTACCAAGGTCATAGGAAGAACAGCCTGATCAATGATCCTCATAATAGCAATTGCTTCCAAAATAAAATGTGGCAGAATAAACTGTTATCTATCCAACTAAACACATAGAAAACTGAAAAATAAGGGGCTCTGACTGGATGGATAAACCTAACCACAATTAAATTTTGCTACAACAATGCTTCAACCATATTTTTTTAAAGAAAAGGAATCAAGGTTGTAATATATATTTTTAAAAAACTTGGCACAAGCATTGGCCTTGTATCCCACATAAGTGCCTGCCTGAATTCTGGCTCCTGACTCCAGCTTCCTGCTAACGGAGACTCTGGGAGACAGCTGTAACAGCTCAAGTAGCTGGGTTCCTGCCACCAATGGGGGAGACCTGGATTGAGTTCTCAGTGTTGAGGGTACCTTGTGAGTGAAACCAGCAGGTTGCAGTGCCGTTTCCCAAATTATTTTTCAAAAACTAAAATACAAGACATAAAACACCACTGTAAATTGCTAGGCAGGTCAGCAGTTACTGAGCTGCTTTTGGTCCCAGGATCTGCACTTGAGGGACACAGTGAAACACTCACTTGTCAGTCAGACCTGGACTCTGTCAGTCACACTACAGTGACAATGGGCAACTGAATGTTTCCCCAACAATAAATTGAGCATAGAAACTCTTATCTCAAAATGTTGTTTAAAGACTTAGGTAGTGAATATAGAGCTTTTAGCACAGTGCCTAACACATGGTAAGCCTTCAGGGCCAGGCGACTACCCAAGGAACGTGACACTCTCAATACGTGCGCAGCAGGATGTCTGAACACTGCATGTATAATTAACAGTTCATGCTCATAAAGGACTAAGTCGTCCTGTAGAAGCAGCATCAGAACAGAATCAGGCATACACAACTGGGTAACAATTCAAACACACCGAACTGCTTCAGGGACTGAGTTCCGGAAGGTCCTTTCTCTAAGTAACTACTTCTCTATGTATCTTTCTACCAAATGAACAACTCAGGAAGTTTTAAATACAATTGAATACAGATGATTTTTTTTATTAGCAATGTTACTGTGGTTTTGTGACTTAAGAGGATGGCTTTAGTTTCCACGGGGGTCTTGTCTCTTGACAGGTTTACAAAGTCACTAAGTCTCAAGTCCTGATTCTAAACGAGTCGTTTGCTTGCCTCCAAAAAGGAGTCGTAGAGGGTAGGTGGAACTGAATGCTTCCAAACTTTTCATCAGTGAAGTGTGTTCAAAAACGTGTGTAGATACTCTGCATTACACGTGGTATTCCCATCACTTTAGGATTCCCACGTGGGAGGGAATCAAATACGGTATTTGCAGACAATGGGTGGTAAGATGGCTTCAGTTGATTTACTTCAGTTTTCTCCATCTTCTGCTACCCTGCGGCCCCATCTCAAGTTCTCTACTGCTAACGCGCCATCTCCCCCCGCCCATCCCCTTTCTTCCTGCCCCTGCTAGGGGTCCCCCTCTACGCTGGCTTCTCCCACTAGCCCCCATCTTCTCTTCCCTCCCTCTTCCTTTGACCCTTCCCCCCTTTCAGCCAAAGCCACAAACACTTCCTATTCCTAGTCCCGCCCACTCCCTGGGACTTCTCGTTCCGCTTCCCCCAGTTCGCCAACCCGCTCCAGATTATCCCGAGCTGGGATCGCGGGGCCGGCTGTTTAACCCCTTCCCCTGCCTCCCAAGGGAACTATTCTCCAAACTGCTTTCCTCCACACCCCCGACCCGAGCAGGCTTCCAATCGCTTCACCCGCCTCCCAAACATCACTCTCGCAGCGTCTTTCCTCTAACACCCTCGTGCTCCAAATCGCTCCCGGTTCCGAAGCACTTCGCTCCTCCAGAACCCCACCCACAAAACCACCCCCCAATTACCTCTCCCAGTAGCCTCCTCCCCACGACTAAAATGTCCCCTAAAGCGACCCTCGCGTTCCTGCTACCCACCCCCTCCTCCAAAACCCCTTTCTGAAAGCTATCCCCGCTATTTCCTGGGTTCCAGTTCCACTCCGCTCCCGCAAGTCTCTGGGCTCCCTCCCAAGCCCGGGCAAGAGCCCCTTCCCGCACGTACCTCCAGGCTCCGGCCCGCGCCGCCCCCTTCTCCGTCCTCCGCCCGCGCTCGGCCACCCCTTCCGCCCCGCTCGCTGCCTTCCTCCCCTCCGCCTTCCGCCTCCACACCGACCCCTTCCCCCCCAACGCCCAGTCCTGCCCCCCGGGGGCCACAAGGGTCCCCCCACTTCTGCGCGGTTCTCCCCCGCCCTCCCCCGCCGGCCGCCCCTCCCCCGCCCCGCCGCTCCCCGCCCCTCGGCTCGCCATTCGGCTCGCCATTCTTCTACCCGAGCCGCGCGCCCCGCCCGGCCCCAGCTCCCTAGCTGTCCGCGCCCTCGCACTCTCGCCCCCCAACCCCGGCTCGGCCCTCGCTCCCCGCGGCCTCCCGTGACCCCCGCCCGCGGCCTGACCTGCAATGGCGGCCGCCGAGCGCGGCGCCGCGCGGCCAACGGGCGACAACCGAACCTCCCGCCGCCGTCGCCGCCGCCGCTAGCACTGCCTGCGCACTTCCGGCCTCGTGCGGCGACTACTTCCGGGGCAGAGCCTGAGCGCGTGCGCGCGCACGTGGGGCCGGGGCAGAGGGAGGCGAGCGCCGAGAGAAGCGATCGCCGGGCGGTGGGTAAGTTGGGGACAGGGCGTGGGAGCCGGGTCTGAAGGGGTGTGAGCCTCCCTTCTCGCTCTTCTAGCTCCTTGTCCCGGGGCCGAGTGCGGATTTCGTCCTAGACCTTGGGAGAGGGAAGACCTGTGTCGCGCTTCGGGCGCTCTGACTGGGCCTGGCCGGACGCCCGTGCTCCGCCCGCGGGATCTTGACTTTATAGGTAGACCATTGAGGAGCCCAGTGTGTGAGCTGACGGGGGAGGAGGTAGGGTGGGCAGCCGACAGACCGGGAGGTCAGGCCGGGCCGCCCGAGTCGGTGACCGAGTCCTGTCGCTCTCGTTTCTACCTGCCCCATCAGCCCCACCATCACTACCTTAGTTTGGGTCGGGTCTGTGATTTGCAAACTTAGCACGTTACAGAGTTGGGGAGAAGTGCTTGCTCAAATACAGATTCCTGATACCCCCAAAGGATTGGAATTCTGGGTCTGTGGCGTAGGAGCCTTTTAGGTTTTTGCTGAGGAGTCTCTTTTCAGGCCGCCCTGAGCTTGTAGGAGGTTGTTTGACAGATTCTCATATGGGGCATGAAAGCATCGTTAGTTAGAATTGAACTTTAATGAGAGAGCTAGTTGGAGCCTCCCGCCCGGAACAGTGATGATAAATTGGATACCTGGGACATACTGCAGTGAACTTTTAACGGTGTCTCTTTTTCGTCCAGGAATGGGTGAATTTAAGGTCCATCGAGTACGGTTCTTTAATTACATTCCATCAGGGATCCGCTGCGTGGCGTACAATAACCAGTCAAACAGACTGGCTGTTTCTCGAACAGATGGCACTGTGGAAATTTACAACTTGTCAGCAAACTACTTTCAGGAGAAAGTAAGTCATTTGGGAGTCTGATTTGGTGTTTATTATGTAAATTTTCTTCAGTTTCATTCTACAAAAACCTGTAGTGCTTTTGTATTTAAAGAGATCAGGTGACCCCCTACACCCTCTGGCTCAGGATTGCATAGAGAGAGGGAGAGACAGAGAGAGAGATCTTCCATCCGCTGGTTCACTCCCTAAATGGATTCAATGACCTGGGCTGGGCCAGACCAAAACCAGGAGCCAAGAGCTTCTTCTAGGTCTCCCACGTGGATGCAGGGGCCCAAGCACTTGGGCCATCTTCTGCTACTTTCCCAGGTGCATTAGCAGGGAGCTGGATTGGAAGTGGATCAGGCAGGTGTCGAACTAGAGCCCATATGGGATGCTGGCATTGCAGGCAAGCTCCTTCACCTGTGTGTGTTTTAGTCTTTTCAAGTTCAAATAGGAAAATTATACCGACTTAGTCCCTTTGGTGTCAAACAAATACAGACGGAAGAAAATGCCTTGATAGGTATGAAAACTTTTTGAATGCTAGAAAAACAATTTAGAAATCTGACACTGAAAATGTAGAGTAAGCTACATTGTTTCATTAACTTTTTTTCTGTATTTATTTGAGTGGCAGAGGCACAGAAAGGGAGAGTAAATTCCCACCTGCTGTTTCACTCCCAAAGGCCTACAAAGCATGGGACCCAGAAACAGTCCAGGCCTCCCACATGGGTGGCAGGAACCCAGTCACCATTACTGCTGCCTCCCATACATTAATAGGAAATCAGAGTCCGGAGCAGGAGCCAAGTATTGAACCTGGTACTCTGATGTGTTTTGGGTTCATCTTAACTGTTAGTCTGAACATTCACCCCTATTTTATTTTTTAAGCAGCTGTTTACATATAAAATTGACACACAATAAGCTGCCTATTTTTATACACATTGATAACATCCAGTATAAGCACAGTTAAGCATTGCTTAATGATGGCGATGAACTCAGAAATGTATCCTTGGGTGATTTCCTTGTGGGCAAGCATGGAGTATACATACAGAAACCTGGATGGTGCAACCTGTTGCTCCCAGGATAGAAATCTTTGGAACGTATTTTTGTACTGAATATGGCAAGCAATTATAGCACAATGATAAACATTTATATCTCTCTCTTTTAAAAAATTATTTATCTGAAACAATTACAGAGAGAGAGGAAGAAACAGGGAGGGAGAGGGGTAACTTTCTGTACTGGTTCACTTCCCAAATGGTCACAATGGCCTGTGCTGGGCCAGGCTGAAGCCAGGAGCTAGGAGCTTCATCCAGGTCTCCCCCATGAGTGGCAAGGACCCAAATGCTTGGACCATGTTCTGCTGTTTTTCCCAGGGCATTAGCAGGGAGCTAGATCAGAAGTGGAGCAGCTGGGACTCGAACTGGCACCCATATGGGATGTCGGTATTACGCCACAACACCAGCCCCAGCATTTATGTATCTAAACATAGAGTAAATATATGGTATAAAGAATAAAGAAGAGAACATCAATATGGGGCACTTAGCGTGAAGGAGCTTGCAAGACTGAAGTTGTTCGGAGTGATCAGTGAGTGAGGGGTAAACATGCAGGCCTAAGTATAACTGTGATACTGTAACTTTATGTTTATCGCAGGCTAGGCCTACAGGAAACGTCTCAAACATTTCTTTTCTTAATAAATTAGCTTTAGTTGCCATACTGTAATTTTTGACTTTTTTGATCCTTTCATTATATTTTTATTTTTATTTATTTTTTTGACAGGCAGAGTGGATAGAGAGAGAGACAGAGAGAAAGGTCTTCCTTTTGCCATTGGTTCACCCTCCAATGGCTGCCACGGCTGGCGCGCTGCGGCCGGCACACCACGCTGATCCGAAGGCAGGAGCCAGGTGCTTCTCCTGGTCTCCCCTGGGGTGCAGGGCCCAAGCACTTGGGCCATCCTCCACTGCCTTCCCGGGCCACAGCAGAGAGCTGGCCTGGAAGAGGGGCAACCAGGAAAGAATCCGACACCCCGACCGGGACTAGAACCCGGTGTGCCGGTGCCGCTAGCTGGAGGATTAGCCTATTGAGCCGCGATACCAGCCTCCTTTCATTATAGCTTAAATACATTTTGACTTTATATGTTTTTGCATCTATTTTTAAATTTTTTGAAAAGATTTATTTTATTTATTTGAAAGGCAGAGTTACAGAGAGAGAGCTCTTCCATCTGCTGGTTCACTACCCAGATGTCAACAACAGCCAGGACTGGGCCTGGCCAAAGCCTGGAGCTTCCAGGTCTCCCATTGGGTGCAGGGGCCCAAGGACTTGGGCCATCCTCTGCTGTTTTCCCAGGCTACTAGTAGAAAGCTAGGTTGAAAGTGGAGTAGCCAGGACTCAAACCCGTGCTCATGGGATGCCAGGATCGCAGGTGGCAGCTTAACCTGCTAAGCCACAATGCTGGCCCCCCAATTTTTGTTTTGTTTTGTTTTGTTAAAACCAAGATACAGACACACAGTTAGCCTAGGCCTACACAAGGTCAGCGTCTGAGTGTCACTGCCAGCCACCTCCACATCTTGTCCCACTTGAAGGTCTTCAAGGGCACTAACAGCGTGGAGCTGCCATCTCCTATGAGAAATGCCGCCTTCTGGAGGACCTGCCTGCTGCTGTTTGTTAACTGTCTTTTATAAGTTCAAGGAGTACTCTGACAACAGAAAGTATGCTGTGTGAACCAGTAACAGTCACTTAATGTTATGAGACCACCATTATATGTGTAGGTTGTCGCTGACCAAAATGTTATACAGCCTGTGTCTGTATGTATGTTGAAACCACCACCCAGTTTAGATAGTTGCATTTTTAGGAAATTGGCTCCATCAATTAGGATTGGATACATCTAACCACATTTGTGTATATACTTTATTCCCCTAGCAAGATTTTGCTGAACTAATCCTAGTAAAAGAAACAAAACCATCTGTATAAAAGGAACTAAAATTTGAAGCTGAAAAAAAATGAAAATGTCTGTCGATATGATCTGACAACACAAACTCCCATACTAGTTACTCATAGGGGAGTAGTTTCACCACATCCCCTGTGACCACTCAGTGCTGGTAGCTGATGAATCCCTGGTGTTTCTGTAGTTTTTCCCAGGTCATGAGTCTCGATCTACAGAAGCTCTGTGTTGGGCGGAAGGACAGCGACTCTTCAGTGCTGGACTCAATGGCGAGATCATCGAGTATGACTTACAGGCATTAAACATCAAGTATGCTGTGGATGCCTTCGGAGGACCTATTTGGAGCATGACTGCCAGCCCCAGTGGCTCTCAACTTCTGGTTAGTAAAGCAGCTAACTGAAACTGAGATTTCTCTTGTGCCCACTCAGACTTCGTTCCCTGTGTTCTTGGAGAGAAAAGTTGTATTGGGGCATGCGGCAACTCCAGTTGTAGCTGGGACCTAGCAACCCCAGCTATAAGATTGGAATTGCTAGTGAGGATTAAAACTCCATAATCCCTTTTGCTGCTGTTTTGGACCTTGTTTATTCATTTATGAAATGAAAGGGCTAATTCAGTTCAGCATTTCTGCAACTGTGTTCTATGGAATTGGGAGATGGACTGATTTTTATTTTGGTGTGCTCTGTTTTGTGAGAAATGTTTCATAAATGTGATGTTATATCCTTCAGCCTGTACAGTTACCACACATTTGTATATTGAAAGTTCTGGGATGTCCTTCAGCAAGTTAACATCTGCAACTGTGTGTCAACACAGTATTGCACAAAAAACAAGTGTTAATTTTTATTATTCACCTGGTTCCCTCCCCCAGTGCCCTCAGGGGTTGAGGGGCTAGAGCCAGAGCTGGGAGCCAGGAACTATGATTGCCATTTGAATGGCATCATGCTTTCAGAGATTTAATTTTCTGTGGTGGGTCTGTGCTCACTCGCTTGCTTGCTTGCTTGCTTGCTTTCTTTCTTTCTTTAATTGCATAATATCCTAATTTGTGTAATATCCTAAGAAGTCTCCATTTAGGTTATAAGGTTAATAGGTCTTTTATTCAGGTCATGGGTCTCTAGCAGAGGTATGCTATGAAGTCCTATTTCTATTCCATGTCTTATGCAGAAGTAGGTCACTAATGAGAACTCAGTATTAGCCTGCTTTCTGGTTCAGATTTGAAGCTGCCGAGAATACACTGCCAGTTTCTTCATACTAGTACTTTCTCCTCTCGTAAACTATTTTTCTCATACAGGGCAAGTGATAACTGCATTATGAGAGAGTTGTGAGAATTATGAGAGAGAGATAAAGAGTATGTGTTTTTAGTCCTATAAAATGTTTATCTTCTGTTTCCTGCCTGTTTTTCCCTAATAGGTTGGCTGTGAAGATGGATCTGTGAAACTATTTCAAATCACCCCAGAAAAAATTGAATTTGAAAGAAATTTCGATCGGCAGAAAAGTAAGGGTTGTGCTTGATGGGGCAGTGAGTTGCCTTAACAAGAAGTTATATATCTGTACCACTGGGGGTGGAATATTTTCCCATGGGTCTGGGTAATATTTTATCTGTGTGTTAATTTTATCTGAGTACAACCAATGTGCTAGTAGACATCAGTAGCCCAGGCTTTACCCAGTGTGTAGCATTGTTGAAGTTTCCTTGTTAAGTGATAATGCAAAAAACCAAAAATTCCAAAATAGGAAAACCAAGTGTTTCCATGAAAGTCAATTTGCCATCATTTATTTTTGTGAAATTTTAAGCGTTCATGAGATTATTGTTGGTTTTCATTTTTAAGATTTATTTATTTATTTGAATAGCAGAGTTACAGAGAGGCAAAGGGGGAGGGTCTTCCATCCACTGGTTCACTGCTCAAAAGGCCACAGCGGCTGGAGCTGAGCTGATCCAAAGCAAGGAGCCAGGAGCTTCTTCCGGATCTCCCATGTGGGAGGACTTGGGCCATATTGTACTGCTTTCCCAGGCCATAGCAGAGAGCTGCATTGGAAGTGGAGAAGCCAGGACTCAAACTGGCGCCCATATGGGATGCCAGTACTGTAGGCAGCAGCTTTACCTGCTATACCACAGTGCTGACCCCTCGTGAGGTTTTGAAGCTAGGATTTCATCATTAGAAGTAGTGATTCTTGGGGCCGGTGCTTTGGCACAGTGGGTTAAGGCCCCAGCCTGCAGCGCCGGCAACCCATATGGGCGCTGGTTCGAGTCCCAGCTGCTCCTCTTCCAATCTAGCTCTCTGCTATGGCCTGGGAAAGCAGTAGAAGATGGCCCAAGTGCTTGGGCCCCCACACACCCCTGCACCCGCATAGGAGACCTGGAAGAAGCTCCTGGCTCCTGACTTTGGATCAGCTCAGCTCTGGCTGTGCTGTCATTTGGGGAGTGAACTAGCAGCATGGAAGTCCTGTCTCTCTCTGTCTCTACCTCTCTCTGTAACTTTGTCTTTCAAATAAATAAAATAATTCTTGGGGAAAAAAAAAAGTAGTGATTCTTCATACTTCTGGTGCCCTCAGATTGATAAGAGGTTTATAAACAGTTGTCTGTGCTTGGACTCCACCAAAAGTGGACCAGCACTGACCTGCAGGGCTGCAGTTAGAAGACGATTTTTGTAAAGCACTGGTTAGTAAATATTGTAGACTTTACAGACCATCCAATCTGCCAGCCCTCACTGTGGTACAAGGGCAGAGGCCCTGCCTGCGCTGCGTTTGGTTTGGCCTGGGGACCATGGTGCCCTGACTCTTCTAGAGAATGGTGGCTGTCCTGTGTGTTCTGTGTGTCCATTGATAAGATTTATCCTGTGCTAATCAGCTTCCGGCTTTGTTTGTTTTTACTATCTTCTGAACATTCATTTTTCATTATAAAGGCATAGTGATGCTTTTAAGAATTTCATACATTTAGCCAAGTATGAAATAGAAAATAAGGATTTCACTCTGAAGGAACATTTTAGAACTAATGTTTTAGAGTTTTCCATATATTCATATAAACATAGAAAAGTTCTTGCACACATTTTTTGTTTATATTTTCATTTGATGCATCATGTTGTTTGTATTTTCGCTAGATGCATCATAGTTATCTGTCAGTCATAGCAGTCTGCATGTTATTCTATTTTATGGTATTCCACAGTTTATGTAACAAAATTCCTATCAATGTGTAGTATTTATTTTTTATTGTTACAAACAGTTCTGCAATGAATGTTCTTATATGCATATTTTGGGCACTTAATGCAGGTTTTTTTTTTTTTCTTAAATCAATTCCCAGTGCAATTACTGAGCCACAAAATTTAAATTTTGTTAGCTAACTACTAATAAACTTTTAAAAAGTTGTATTGGTTCACATTCCCATCAACAGTTTCTTTAGACATTAGTAAAGTAAATCTGACACACTTCATTGTGGACCCAGGCGTAGCTGTCTCTTACTGAACAGTGCTTTACAGGAGGGTGATAGAGGAGAGGGCTCAGGCTGCTGAACATCGGCATAGTTGATAACGATGGAAGGAGAGCTGACTCGCTTTGCTATATATTTATATCACTTTCTTTTTTTGTTGTGCAATTCCCAAGGTCGTATCCTGAGTCTCAGCTGGCATCCCTCTGGTACCCACATTGCAGCTGGCTCCATAGACTACATTAGTGTGTTTGATGTCAAATCAGGTGACTGCTTTTCTGAGTTCATTTAGGGGGTGGGTCTTATTTGTCCGTTCACATTTCTTGGTTTCTAAAAACTTGACCCTTGGTCCTTGGTCATGCTTTCAGTGACCTTCAGGGCCTAACCTGTCACATTCTGAGATGTCCACCTGAACATCACTCCTTTCTTGGGTTACTGCTGCTTTTAGGGGGGAATCTTGGTTCTTCAGTGGGGTGCAGTATATTTTCATTATAATAACTTGGCAGCCTTAGTGTTAAGACGTAAGATGAGAAAGACTGAGAACCATGACTTTGTTCTTGGCCTGGAAGATTGACAGAAATTAACAGTCCTGCAGTGATGAGGCTGTCAGTGGGCGTCTCTGTCCTCCCACCTAAGGTACAGAGATAAACAGGTTAGACACAGCTCTGTTTTCCTCAGTGTTTTAAATTTGTCATTGGCTGTACTTGCATACAGTCGAAGAATTCCTTAGGGCCTGTTAGAGAAAAGCAGGAGCCCCCCTGTATTCTCTGATTTCTCTTAGGCAACCACTGCAACTTTCAGCCAACTCTTGGTATTTATCTCTTGTGCTGCACAAAGCATGCTTATAATGCTACATTTTGATTTTTCATTTTTACACCCTTGTTTACTGACTTATACAGCTGGGCCCTCTTTCTCTACCCTCTGCCCTAGGCATCACACTTTCTCCTGATCTTTCCAGTGTGAGTATGCTGTGACTTTGTTCAGACCACTGGTCAATGTGTCTTGTTGATCATGACTATATAAATACTGCTCACTGGTGAACTTCCTTTCCGTTCCTGTGTACTTTCTGTTCTCTGGATGATTCACGCTCAGATTCGTCCAGTTGTATATATCAGGTTCAGGTGCGTGGCTGGTGTTCTTGCTGCCAGAACCTTTTGACCCACTCTCCTCCAGCTTAGCTCCTGTGGACCTGCCGCCCAACTGAGGTCTGAAACATGGATTTTTCACAGTCCTTCTATGAAAAGGGGATCCCCTTGACTTCTCCATTCCTATTTTATTCACTTTCTTGGTCTATTCCTTTGATGGGTCCTGAGAAAGAATGCATGAGAAGGAGTTCCAGGCTGGAAATTAGTCTCCCTTGAAGTTCTGAAGCTGTGCTGTCCTGTATTCCAGCTTCCGGTGTTAGTAGGCAGTCTGATGCCATTCCGTGAGTGGATCCTTTGTTTAGAATCTGGATATTTGTGTTTGTTTTTTGGGAGCTTTTATCTGAGTTTCTCACCCTTACTGTTTTGAAATTAAATAGCTTTGTTTCTGAGTGTGTGGGTGAATTATATAGGCATCCAGTAGCTTTTTTTAAATCCAGAATCCATGTCCTTTGGTTCTGTAGGAAGTTCCTGTAATTGTTTTGTGGATGAGTTTCTCCATTTTCTTTTCCTGGATTTATATTATTTGGAATTGGGCTTTTCTAATTTTCCTATCTGTTTTTTCACTAAAAAAAAAAAAAAAGCTTATTGTCATTTATTTGAAAGAGCAATGGAGGTGGGTGGGGGGCAGGTAACAGGATAGCTTCCATTCATTGGTGTAATCCCTAAATTTCTACAGCAGCCAGAGCTTGTCCAGGCTGAAAACAGAAGCCAGGAACTCCATCTTGGTCTCACACATGGATGGCAGTGACCCACATACTTGAGCCACCACCTGCTGTCTCCCAGGATGCTCATTAGCAGCAGGCCGGATCAGAAGCTGAGGCAGAGGGGCCAGTGTTGTAGCAAAGGGGTTAATCCACTGTCTGCTACAGTGGCATCCCATACGGGTGCCGATTCAAGCTCTGGCTGCTCCACTTCTGATCCAGCTCCCTGCTGATATGCCTGGGAAAGTAATGGAAGATGGCCCAAGTACTTGGTCCTTGCTACCCACATAGGAGACACATATGGAGTTCCAGGCTCCTGGCTTCAGCCTGACCCTGCCCTAGCCATTTTGACCACTTGAGGAGTGAGCCAGTAGATTGAAAATCTCTGTCTCTCCCTCTCTCTCTCTCTCTGTAACTCTGCCTTTCAAATAAAATAAAGAAATCTGGGGGCTGGTGTTGTGGCATAGCAGGTAAAAGCTGTGACTTGCAGCGCCTGCATTCCATATTCCAACAGAGGCTGGCCCAAGTACTTGGGCCCCTGCTACCCACGTGGAAGACATGGAAGAAGCTCCTACTCCTAGCTTCGGTTTGGCCCAGCCTTTGTCATTGGGGTTTTTGGGGAATGAACCAGCAGGTGGAATCTCTCCATCTTTCTCTATGACTCTGACTTTGAAATAAGTAAGTAAATCTTACAGCAGAGGTGGGCCTACTTCTTGGGCACTCTGATGTAGTATGGGGTGCAGGCTTCTCAGGAGGCAGTTTACCTGCGGAGCCGCGACACCCACCCTTCCCTTGTCAGTTTTCATCCCTCTGACTTTTTACTATGCTTTTTATGAGCATTTGTCATCTTTATCTTTCAGTCATTCTATTTAATGTTTCCTTCTGCTATTTGTTGTTGTTGTTGAGTGTTCTCTCTCTTTCTTTTTTTAAAGATTTATTTATTTGAAAGGCAGAGTTAGAGAGAGAGAGATCTTCCATCACTGGTTCACTTCCCAGATGGCCTCAGAACCTGGACCTCTATCTGGATCTCTCAAGTGGGTGCATCTGCCCCAGGACTTTTGGGCATCCACTGCTGCTTTCTCAGGTGCATTGGCAGGGAGCTGGATCAGAAGTGGAACAGCCAGAACTCAAACATACAGGATACCTTTGCCACAAATGGCGGCTTAACCCACTATGCCACAGAGCCAGCCCCTGAATATTCTCTTTTATGGCATTCTTTCTGTCTTTTAATTTATGCAAACTCTAAGACAAATAACAGTAATATCTGCCAGGTGTCCTCCACCCAGCCTGTTTGCTCCCTGTTACTCGCTGTTTCCGTTGCCTGTTCTGAAAGCTTCTGTCTTTCCTGTAGACGGTTCTCCCCGCAAGTCGGGGGGTCACCTTGCTGTCCCTGCCCAAGGCTTTTAGAAGGTGGGCTTCGCTGGAGATTCATCCGCGTGGGCAGTTGGTTATGGGAGCCTCTGAAGTCAGAGTCTTCTGGTCTCTCTTGGGCCCCTCACATTCCCCTGAAGTCATCTCCACATTGTGCCTGGGGAGCGGAGGCCTGGCCGCCCGCGCTCCAAGAAGGAAGCTGCCATTCTCAGCGTTCAGTCCGGGTTTCTGGGGAGGGCATTTGCTCAGCTTCTCTGTCTGGGGCGGGTCTGACAGCTCTTGAACTTACTCTCAGTTGGCCTTCCTTTTGAGCCCCACTTTCACCTTCGCTTCTAAGCCACCAGTTCCTGAGTTTTCCGAGGACACCACACGGAGTTGGGACTTAGTTTCAGGGCTCTGCTCGCCAGCTGCTAGGTTGCTGTCACTGTGGCCTTCTCTCCCTTTCCCCTGGGGTTTTGGAAGGGAGCAGAGTGTGTCTGTGTGAGCACGCCTGGCCGGCTTTAAGCGAGTGTCCCACTGGTCTCTTCCCTTTCACCTCCCCTCAAAGGATTTCTATCCCATTTTCTTCTTTCTCCCTGCTCCCCTCTTCAGGTAACCGTTTGGGAGCTCCAAGCCTGGGTTCTCTGGAGCTGACTGTGTTAGGGTGACTACTGTAACCCCATCATGCCTGCCGGGGAGTTTCTGAGGCTAAAGTCTGCACTTCTCTCACATTGCAGGAAGCGCTATTCACAAGATGATGGTGGATAGGCAGTACATGGGCGTGTCCAAGCGGAAGTGTATCGTGTGGGGTGTGGCTTTCCTGTCCGATGGCACCGTCATAAGTGTAGACTCTGCCGGTAAAGTGCAGTTCTGGGACTCTGCCACCGGGACGCTGGCAAAGAGCCATCTCATCGCAAACGCTGACGTGCAGTCCATTGCCGTGGCCGAGGTGAGTAGAGTCCTGTTCGGGGCACTTGGGCACCACAAACACTTTTCTGATCCTCATGATGTGCTGGAAGAAGAGATTTTAGGAAAACAGACCTTATTTTACTTAACATACTATTTTCAGGGTTATTTGGCTATAGCATTACCAGCATGGCTCCATTTTGAGACTAGAAAATAGTCCATCTGCACACGGGAGCTCACGCACACTGCAGCGTGATTTGTTTTTCTGTTCACGTGTTGATGGGCATTTGGGTTCTTTCCATCTTTTAGCCGTTGTGAACAGTGTTGGTAGGAGCGTTGATGTAACTAGCTCTGTATGTGCTTGCTTTCAGTTCCTTTGGGTGAGTACCTTCATTACTACTTAGATTTTTTTATTTGTTTGCTTTGTTGGTTTGGTGGTTTCTTTTTTCTGATTTATTTTTCTACATTAGGAAACACCTTTTTTAGTTCTTTGTAAAGGAGTAGCTGTTTTTTATTGGATTATGTAAAACATATTTCTTTCTTTCTTTTTTTTTTTTTTTTTTTTTGACAGGAAGAGTGGACAGTGAGAGAGAGAGAGAAAGGTCTTTTGCCGTTGGTTCACCCTCCAATGGCCGCTGCGGCCGGTGCAGCAGGAGCAGGAGCCAGGTACTTATCCTGGTCTCCCATGGGGTGCAGGACCCAAGCACTTGGGCCATCCTCCACTGCCTTCCCGGGCCACAGCAGAGAGCTGGCCTGGAAGAGGGGCAACCGGGACAGAATCCGGCGCCCCAACCGGGACTAGAACCCGGTGTGCCGGTGCTGCAAGGTGGAGGATTAGCCTAGTGAGCCGCAGCGCCGGCAAAACTTACATATTTCTTACTGATAATATTTTTAACATGTTAACTACTGTTAAAGAACATACTAATGGGACAGGCATTGTGGTGTTGCGGCTAAACCACCACTTGGTAAGCCAGCGTCCTATATTGGAGTGCCTGGGTCACACACAGTTTGCCCACTCTGTCTAGTGTGCCTGAGAGGTAGCAAGATGACGCTCTGAGTACTTGGGTTTCTGCCACCCATGTGGGAGACCATTTCCTGGCTCCTGGCTTCATCTTGGTTCAGCCCTGGCTTTTGCAAACATTTGGAGAGTGAACCGGTAGCTGAGAACCTAGTATGGATTTTTTTTAGATTTTTTTTTTCCAGATTTATTTATTTATTTTGAAAGAGAGAGGAAGGAATGGGGTTGGGGGGGGAGCGAGAGAGAGAGAGATCTTCCATCTGCTGGTTCACTCCCCAGATGGCTGCAATGGCCCAGGGTGGGCCAAGCTGAAGCCAGGAGTCTCATCTGGATCTCCCACATGGGCAGCAGGGACCCAAACACTTGGACCATCTTCCACTACGTCCCCAGGCCACCAGCAGGCAGCTGGGTGGGAAGTGGAGCACCCAGGACACGGATCAGCACCCATAAGTGATGCTGCCCAAATGTGGTGCCTGTGTGGCAGGCGGTTTGCTCTGCCTGCTTTCCCATGAGATGATCTCTTGTGTTCCTTACAAGGCTTTGAATTTTTTTTTTCTCAGAAGCATTTGTTGTTTATCCTAGGTCTTTTATCCCTTTTGCTATTCTCATTTGTGTATGTGAGAACCCCTAATAATCAGAAGTACATATTGTTAATGTCAGTAGGGGGCGCACTGTTATCTTGGGTCTGAGCTTGCTCCTGTGATGAAGGGTTAGGCCTCTGTGGCTCCTGTCTGATCTTAGTGTAGGTTTTCTGAACCTAGGCTGCCCAGACGGAAAACGTCAGGGAATATTTTTTCAACTGGATCTTGTTTTGCTCATATGGAACTCTATGACTTACTTTCTCAGCAAGAAGACAGTTTCGTGGTGGGCACTGCTGAGGGGACAGTGTTCCATTTTCAGCTGGTCCCTGTGGCCTCCAGCAGCACTGAGAAGCAGTGGGTGCGGACAAAGCCATTCCAGCATCACACGCACGACGTGCGCACCGTGGCCCACAGCCCGACGGCCCTGATTTCTGGAGGTGGGCGCCACTGCTTTACTCTGCCCAGCTCTGGTAATTTTCACACGAGACTCCTAACTCCCGCATCTTCTCTTGCCTCAGGCACCGACACCCACTTAGTCATCCGTCCTCTCATGGAGAAGGTGGAGGTAAAAAATTATGATGCTGCTCTCCGAAAAATCACCTTTCCCCATGTAAGTATTGTCTCCACTCCCCACTCTCCACCAGCCCCCTGCCCCCCACCCCTCCCTGCACCTCTGCCCCACAGTTCTCATGCCCAGGGCCAAGTTGTTGGACTCCCGGTAGCCACTTTCTTCAGCCTCCCAGGCAAGCCTGCTGCAGGATCGTTGATGGCAAGAGATCCGTTTCTGGGGAAATCATTTCCCTTTCCAAATAGCTGTGGTTTGGGCAAAATTTTTGAGGTGGTTTCTGTTATTCTAGATGGAGCAGGAAAATCCAGGCTTTCAGTGTTCCTTTCTAGAAAAATGGTTGCATCTTCCCAAGCTAGTAACCTTTCTCCCCGACCCCTGCTTTCACATTCGTTCAACTGATGAAGCTTACTGTGGCTACCTCATTATTTTTTATTTATATATATGAGTGTGTATACAGTATATACAAAATCTATAAATTTATTGACTCATATTCAGTATAAAAACTATATACTAACTGTAAATAATTTGATGAGATTGGACTAGTCCTCATTACTTTTGAGCCAGGTCATTTCTCTCTGTCCATACCGCCATTGTTCTAGTTCGGATCCGTGTCTTTTCCCTTGTGAGTCCCTTTATAGTAGCTTTTTAAAGATTTTTTTATTTGCATTGGTGTCACTCTAGCCCACTCTCCATTTATCTGTTTAGAAACTTCCTTCGTGGCTCCGTGCTTAACCTCTGCCATGCCTATTGCCTCCAGCACCATCGGCTGCTCCCTGGCCGTGGCTCATGTGACCTGTGATCCGGCCGTGCCCTTCAGCTTCTCTCACACTTGTAGCAGCCCTGCCACCACCCTCACCATTCTGAAACGCTCATTTTATTCCCGCTAATGCTCTTTTCCTTTTGAGCCACCACACAAGCCATTGCTGTCCATAGAGTGTTCTGCCCTGCCCTCTCTGCCTGACATTTTCTTTTTTTAATTTGTATTTATTTTCATTTTATTTAAAAGACAGAAGCCACAAAGAAATAGGGAGAGAGGGATATACATATATAGAGAGACATCTTCCATCTGCTGGGTCATTTCCCAAATGTCTGCCACAGCAAGGGCTGGGCCAGGCCAAAGCTAGGGCCCTGTAATCAATCTCCCATGTGGTTGGGGAGGACTCAAGAACTTGAGCCTCCACCTGCTACCTCCCATGGTATGCATTAGTAGAGAACGGCTTGAAAGTGGAGCCAGGGCTTAGACTAGGCTCAGACATGGGGATGTGGGCATCCCAAGCAGTGTCTTTTTTTTTTTTTTTTTTTTTTACAGTTTATTTTATTTATTTGAAAGACAGAGTTACAAAGAGAGGTAGAGACAGAGAGAGAGATCTTCCATATACTGGTTCACTCCCTAAATGTCCGCCATGGCCAGAGCTGAGCTGATCCAAAGCCAGGAGCTACGAGCTTCCGGGTCTCCCACGTGGGTGCAGAAGGCCAAGGACTTGGGCCATCCTCTACTGCTTTCCCAGGCCATAGCAGAGAGCTGGATTGGAGGAGGTGCAGCTGGGACTCGAACCAGTGCTCAAATGGGATGCCGGCAATTCAGGCCAGGGCGTTAACCCGCTGTGCCACAGCGCCGACCCGCCAAGCAGTGTCTTAACTGCTGTGCCACAATACCTAACCCTCTGCCTAACTAGTCTACCAGTGAGCCATACTCGGGTCCCTTCCTTTACCCCGATGAAGTTAGGCTAGCTGTCCTTTCTACTTTTTTTTTTTTTATTATTATTACATACTGTGTTCCATCTTAAAATTTTGTATGCAATAGGGTAATTGTCTGTTTCTCTGTTATCCCTATATACTAGAATCTTAAGTACAGTGGCTGTGTTTTTGTTTATTTGTTTATTTTTTTAAGATGTACTTATTTATTTGAAAGGCAGAGATAGAAGCAGAGAAAAAGAGAGAGAGGTCTTCCATCCGCTGGTTCATTCCCCAAATGACTACAATAGCTGGAGCTGAGCCAATCTGAAGCCAGGAGCCTAGAGCTTCTTGTAGGTCTCCCACGTGGGTGCAGGGGTCCAAGGACTTGAGCCATCTTCTAGTGCTTTCCCAGGCCAGCACAGCTGGATTGGAAGTAGAGAAGCCAGGACTTGAACTGGCACCCACATGGGATGCAGGCACTATAGGCAGCGGCTTTACTTGCTATGCCACAGGCACAGCCCCGGCTATGTTTTTTAATCACTGCTGTGTTGTTAAGTTCTAGGACAGTACATGGCATATTACTGTACTTAAAAAATACCTAGTAAATGTATTTTGGCACTTCAAAAAAATGTACTAACATGTTGTTACTATATCTAGTACTGAAGCAGTAGCTGACCTTGGCTTATTTTTAACTTTTCAATTCTTGGATACAGCGACGTCTCATTTCCTGTTCTAAAAAGAGGCAGCTTCTCCTCTTCCAATTTGCTCATCACTTAGAACTTTGGCGCCTGGGATCCACAGTTGCAACAGGTAAGCTGCGAGAGAGTTTTGTTTTTTTCCAATAAGAAAACTAGTGAGAGAAGCTTTAAACCAGAATTGCAGTTTTATTTCTGTCTATAGAAAAATTAAAGTGGATTTTTCTGTGTCCGTTGGCATTTATGGTTTTTCCACCCACCAGATAAAACAAACAAGGTATTTAGAGTATTAAAATCTTTAGTAGAGTATCCTGGATCATCTCTTCAAATCTTAAGGTTCTGTGTGGTACATTGCAGGGTATAGAGAGCTGAGAGTTGTAGAATCATGGTTGGCTCAAGTGTGAATGAGAATAGGCTGTTGGAAGATGATAAGATTTAATGATGGGTAGTGGCAGTCCTGCTTGATAAAGATCTCGTGGGCCTTTGTGGAGTGGTGGCCAGGTGCCCTTTTGTGTGACCTGTTAATGAAATGTTTGGGTCCTTTTGCTTGTAGTGATTACAATCGAGGTCATCCAAATGCCATTGCCACCCACCTGCATGCCACACTGTGGGTAGGGCTTCAGAGCATTCCTGCTGTTTCATAGGATACGGTGAAGTGTGTGAGTCAGCTTTTCCTCACTGTAATGAAATACCATTTATTTAGGTCACAGCGTTGGAGCCTGAAAGTCCACAAACAGTGTGGCTCGGGCTTGGTGAGAGCTACCACCCCTTCCATTCATGTCAGCTTGTGCTGACTGCAATGCAGCAAGTCTGTGCATTCCCGCACTTCTGGGTACAGGAGGCCAGGGAGAGACTGGTTGTGGCCAGACCCACTGCTTCAATGCTCTCCCAAGAACTAACCAGGATTCTAAGAGAATGACTCTGATCCCTTCCTAGGATGCACCCCCCCAGTTGACGTAGACCTCCCACTATGCCCTGCCTCTTAAAGGTCCCACCTCCCACATGGCCACAGTTAGGACCCAGCTCCAGCACGTGGAGCCGCATCCTTTCATCTTCATCAACCACCGCAAACAGGGCGCGCTTACTGAGTCTTTTCTGACTTCCTGCCTGTAGAAATTCCATTCTACCCCACAAACAGCGTTTTAGGAGGAGCGATGTGTAAATGATCTTCAGTAAGAAGAAAATCACAGAACTTTCTTATTTCAGGCAAGAATGGGGATACCCTTCCACTCTCTAAAAATGCAGAACATTTACTGCACCTCAAGACAAAGGTAAGGAGGTTTACCTGTTTAGACCTTGAATCCAGAACATTTTGTCCATTTTGAATTTTGAGGATGACTCAGATTACATCCTAATCTGTATGAATTTTTTTATTAAAGATTTACTTATTTATTTGAAAGGTAGATTTACAGAGAGGCAGAGGCAGAGAGATAGAGAGAGAGGTATTCCTTCTGCTGGTTCACTCCCCAGATGGCCGCAACCACTGGAGCTGAGCTGATCCGGAGCCAGGAGCTAGGTGCTTCTTCTGGGTCTCCCACGTGGGTGCAGGGGCCCAAGCACTTGGGCCACCTTCTGCTTCCCAGGCCATAGCAGTGAGCTGGCTTGGAAGTGGAGCAGCTGGGACTCAAACTGATGCCCATAAGGGATGCTGGCACTGCAGGCAGCGGCTTTACCTAGTACTCCACAGCGCCAGCCCCCGTATGAATTTTAAAACTACTTGAATGAAAGTTATGTCACCTGAAATGATTGTGATTGTAAATTAGGCATATAGAGTTTATTAGATGAATCCATAAATGACATTGTTTCTTTCTTACTTTGATGTTACTAAAATAGTGTGCCTATTTCTAAACAACTCAAATAGGACAAAAGGGTAGACAATGACAAATGCACTCACTTCTCACCTGAGATCCCTCCCCTCTCCTGTCAGTCCCATCCTCTGGAGATAATCATGCCAAGATACTCTTCTATAGCCTTCCAGAACTATTTCCACCCATGTGTGTATCCTTTTTACATTAATAGGAAAATCCTATACAAACTGCTTTTTTTGTTTTTTTTTTTTAAAGACTTATTTTATTTGTTTGAAAGACAGAGTTAGAGAGAGAGGTAGAGACAGAAGTCTTCCATCCGCTGGTTCATTCCCAAATGGCTGCTGAGCCTATCTGAAGCCAGGAGCCAGGAATTTCTTCTGGGTCTCCCACGTGGGTGCAGGGGCCCAAGGATTTGGGCCATCTTCCGCTGCTTTCCCAGGTGCATTAGCAGGGAGCTGGATCAGAAGTGGGGCAGCCAGGACTCAAACCAGCATCCCTGCTACAGTCTGGGGCTTGAACGTGCTGTGCCACAGCACTGCCCTCCCCCCGCCCCCACCTGACTGCTTTTTTTTGTGCTGATTCTTTATTTAATTTACATAAATGTTTGTGTACATAGTTTCACCATAAAGAATTCAAATAATGTTGGCAGTTTATATCTTTGACTACTTTTTAATTCCAGTATCCTCCTCCTCAGTTCATTAGCTATATAGCCTTCCTTCCAGAGGTCTTTCTGTCTGTGTGTGCTTGTGTGAGTTGTTTATATACATAAAGAAATAATTTTTCTGTGAGTTTTTCTTGTACTTAGAAGATCAATGTTGAACTTTTCTTCTTTGTTTTCCAAGTGTTTTTCCTATCCTATTTCTCAGAGGTCTTTAAAATGGGGTGTACTAGGCAGCACAGAAAATCCCTGCCCTGACTCACACGTCCTCCCACGCTCCTGCCTCCAGTGCCTCCCTGCCCAGGGTCCTTTCTGAGGTGCAGTGTGAAACGCAAGGGAGTGAGCGAGCACAGTGCACATAGGCCTCTGTCCTGGGATGTGGATAGCAGAGCTGTCCCATTTAAGTGCTCTGCCCCTGAAATGATTATATTGACACCCACACTAGGATTATGTGTGTGTATTTGTGTTTCTGGGTAGCAAGAGCTTGAGAATTCCTGGTGAACCATGTCATGTCAAGTTGATTTGAACATTCATCAACATTCATTTTGTTTTCTGCTATTGCCAGGGTCCTGAGAACATCATTTGCAGCTGTATCTCCCCGTGCGGAAGTTGGATAGCCTGCTCCACAGCTTCCCGGTTCTTTCTCTATCGGTTGACTTACCAGCATGACAACTTAAGCCTCAAAAGGGTAAGTGATAGCCCAGCATCTGGTCACTCAAGAAGAAACTTCCTAAACTTGTGATTCTTGTGTAAAGAGGGAACAAACTGCACATGACTTGTGGCTCAGTGAGGAGCTATTTGAAGGCAGCTGTTATGAACCAATTCACATTTTGAATTGATTATGTTCTTGGAAGGACAGGGAAATGCCAGAAAGTGGCAGTAACATTTAAATGTTTCTCCTTAGTGGCTCATGTGTGACAGTTACTTCCAAAGATGGGGCATTAATTACTGAAGGAATGAATGGGGTGTATCTAGGTTATTAGCCAGTTTCCAGGCCCCTGGTGAATTGGCTTGCTTAGAGACAGGAAGCATTCCTGGAATACAGATGTCATGACATTTGTTAAAAGGCTTGCTACAATGCTGTAACAGTTAGGAAAAGAGATTAGAGATATCAAGTAACAGTCAACAAATATGCACACTGAGTGAAAATGGAATATGCCGGAGTGCACAGCAGCTCGACATCCATGCAATGCAGGCCCGCAGTGATTCTTTTTGATTTACCATCAATCTCCCTTTTACTGTTCATTCACCCAAAGGTTTCCAAAATGCCAGCGTTCCTTCGCTCTGCCGTTCAGATTTTGTTTTCTGAAGATTCAGCAAAGCTTTTCGTGGCATCAAACCAAGGGTCTCTGCACGTGGGTCAGCTGCTGGAAGGGAGGTTCAGGCACTTGCACACGTTCCAGCCTCAGTCAGGTAGGACTCGGGTCCTGAGCCAGGGAGAGCTTCAGTGGTGACGCTGTAGCTCTTGGCACTTCGGTCATGTTCCTCCCACCCTGTGAACACACTCACTCACATGTTTGCAATTTAAAGTAGGAGGGATTATCAGGTGGAGGAAGACACTTGATCTCATCAGATCTGAAGTGTTCCTCACACCTACTCTTTTCTCACTGGGTTTTTGATTCCTTTTTTGGGGCCAGGGAAGTTTCATCATCCTTCTTAGGGCTTCGTTAGCAGCAGAGCAAGAGGAAAGTTAAAATCATCTGAGAACCAAGTACCATTA